>NW_022693058.1:332990-336118 GCF_011630105.1 Anneissia japonica | reverse complement strand
TATTTGATCATTAAAACCATCACAGTAGCATTGATAAGCTGTTTGAATTAGTTTGTTTAATTAATTTTCACAGACCACAGAATCAAGTGAATGGAAGTTGGTGAACCACAGCCAAAGCAAATGCTCATTCTGCATCACCTGAAAGCTAAGTCAAGAATTAAGGAAGTGCTTCCTGGTCGAAGTCATGTTCTCCCATGTATTTTTTTGTAAAAAGACAATTATATATTAAGTACTTTTAATAGAGCAAATACCATTGAGAAATTAGTAAGATGTGAAACATTGAGTGGTGGAATTACTTGAGGCTGCTACTGCAAATCAGGATGAAGCCTTGTCACTACATGAGGGTTAAGGATCTGGTGGCAATTCAGGCCATATTATAGGCCATGGATAGAAACATGAATCAATTGAAAGTACTGTAGTCCTATCAGATTGGAACTGTATACTGTGTGTATGAATGTTGTTATCTATTTGAAATGACATCATACCATACACTGTATTGAGAAATATTACCAGATATTATTAAGGTTTTTCCTTGTATGAACATTTATCAACAACACATTTATTTTCTTTATAAAAATTTGCATTGACTTTTTGAATTGCATTGTATTGTACTTTACAATGCAATATGAAAAGAAGAAAATAACAGAACAGTATTGGCTGATAAATGATAATGAATACAGAAAAACTTTCATTATTTCTAGTTTCTTTTAAATTGTTTATGCTGGTTGGCTACATTGATAATATTATATAATTGTAATATTTAACACATGATTATAAGTGGATTGGATTGAACTCTATATTCAGCTATGTTTAAAGCAGTTCTGTGTAGGTATATGATGTGCTACAGTGTTTCAATAACATTCATATAAAAGTTCAGATTTTTGTCATAAACTTCTTTCAACCTTGTGTTTACTGTTGTGTAGTTAAATGTATATACCCAGTGAGTGATCAGAGAGATAATGAAAGTGCTGATGGGATGCAACTGGCTGAACTGAGGTATATTAAATATTTATTTGTTTCACCTTATTGGAATCATCAATAATTGGTTTACTTTTATTCATTAATTCAGTCCATATTACCAAGGTCTTCAAGCAGTTAAACAAAAATCAACAGGCATGGCAAGAAAAAAGATTCCAAATAGAATCAAAATATATTATATATTTACAGGAATTTCCTGTCTCATTCAAAGTCGATGAACATTATTTCTTGCCCTTCCTACTATGCATATGTAGGCCTAGATAAGTAATACAATACACATTCAGTACAGCACGGTCGACTTTGGCTTAAAAAACTACGGTATGAGTTGTCGACAGAAGACGGGAAATGCAATTTACTACCTCTAAAATCTTACAACTAATACCAATGTATTTTATTTAAAGGCTGCTATACTTATATCATATTGAAATATTCCACTAAAACAGGAGAACTTTCGTCCAAATTGCTATACATTGTCACTTTCCTCGTGACATTGTTTACATTAGTTACCGAGTTTACAAGAACGTCTGTGATTGGCTAATAGCGTCTCATCAATGCTTAACAGGTATGGTAAGTGTGCTGTGATTGGGTACTGCTTTCGTGAATGACATTATTTTTTCGAAGATAAATTCTCATTTTTTGTTACAGTTTCCCCAAATTTACGATTGCCGACAATTATATTATGTTTCAATAAAATAGTATTGACATTGTTGTGCGAATGCCAAGTAGTGCGGATCGCTGGGTCACAGAATTTGTAAACTAAGCCGATTTTGGAGCCTCAACCCACGGTCTATGAATGGCTTTTGACTAATAAATAGTTCAACAAACGTGTGCCGATATTTCAATTCCTTTAAATTAGGTTTTCGAACAAGTGTTTGTTTAGTGCATCATACCGTTGTATGAAGCCAATGTAAATACGTGACTGAAGGAAATGATATTGAATAAATTCAAAAGATACAAAGATATGGCCTGTTTCGTGAAATAAATTTTACTAAACATCCTGATTGCAGTGAAGCATATCTGAAACTTTGTCACTCATTATAATAATTATTATGTGCATTTGAATATGAAATAAAGTGGAATATAGATATATATATCTATACACAATTAAATGTTAATTTGCCTATCCAAATATTAATTGTTAATATTTTGAATGCCAATACCTAATATTGTGGTCTAAAAACACAGTTTTGGCCATTCTCTTCATGAATCGTCCAACCAAGGATTTCTATTCGGGGACCCTGACCGAGGCTCAAACCCAGCTATCAGCAGATTTCTGGAACCACTACTGAACATAAACCAAACCTACGTGTGAACATGTAGTATCATAAAGTTCAATACCTCGATCCGACCAACCTTGATCACGACCTCAAAAATATGAATTAAAAATTCGACCTTCTATGGACACTCATTGACCATATTCTTTGTCAACAGTTGTCATCATACGTACAAGCAATCTTCATACAGATTTTTATCTGATCTAAGCCAATACATGATCTAGTGGGTGTTTAAAAAGTAATATACTATAAGTATTTAAAAAGTAAAAAGTCTGGCTGCTTTAGCCCCAAGTTTACACATCACCGACCACACAAAGGACTCTCTACCACTGACTAACGTCATCAACACAGACAAGACAATCACAAGAAACTAATAGCCTGCGCTACTCTTGTTAGGTACTTGTATCCTTGCTCAGTTCGTACCAAGAATACCAAGAAAAAGTAGATTGCACTTACCTATCAAAAACAGTGTTATATTCTTGTATATCCTACAAACTGAAACCGTTGTACTTATATAAACTCAATATTACAGTATAGCAAAACATTACTGCCGACCACTTCCGGTAAATACGGGTAAAAACATCTTCATGAACTTTAGCATTGACATCCCAAAGCAAGTAGGCAGTACAAATCGTGACGTCAAACGATTAATCTTCTCTCAGGGTTTGAAAAGTGATTCAGGATTCAAAAAATACAATGTGAATACAAATAAACCGAACAAAAATCATAACAAAATGAAATATGTCCAGGAAAGTAAAAATACTTTCTAATGATTTGAACTTTTCAATTTAAAAATCAATAAGAGCATTTTAATCATAATTGTATAATAATAATAATAATAATAATAATAATATATATATATATATATATGTATAT
>NW_022693058.1:332144-332782 GCF_011630105.1 Anneissia japonica | reverse complement strand
GTGATCTGATTGGTCGATAGTAGGGTAGTCGCCACCTGCCTCTTATACACATCTGATATGAATGTTAGGCCTCAGTTTGTATGTGTGTGTGTATGTATTTAACAACTTGCTATGAGTAACCTTGCCTCTGTGAATTCCTAACATGTATGTTATATAAATGAAAAAGCAACTGAAAAATGTATGTATGTGTGGTGTGTGTGTTTGTGAAGGGGGAGTATTTATATCATTGGTTGTCTGACTATTTGATTTAATTTAATCATTGATTTCAAACTATTTGATTTAATTTATTACAAATTTCTATGCCACTGAAGTCTTGGACTCATTAAAGTTAAAACAGCAAACCACTTAAAACCGTGCCAAAACTTTAAATAGTGTATAAAACAATTTAAATTATTTTTGTTCGTAGAAAAAAAAAATACAACATGAGCACATGAGTATGGAAGTAAACATTTGTTTCTAAAGATGATGGTACTGTATAAGTGCCAGGAGAATTTTGCAATCCAAAACAAAATGTAAACATGGATTGGCCATGGATGAGTTCATAAAGGATTGATTTAATTGGTAGATTTTCATCACATGATACTCGCATTTTGCAACTCGCAACTTGCATTTTGCAACTCGCAACTCGCATTTTGCAA
>NW_022693058.1:314872-332113 GCF_011630105.1 Anneissia japonica | reverse complement strand
TTTTGCAACTCGCATTTTGCTACTCGCAACTCGCATTTTGCAACTCGCAACTCGCGTTTTGCTACTCGCAACTCGCATTTTGCAACTCGCAACTCGCATTTTGCAACTCGCAACTTGCATTTTGCAACTCGCAACTCGCATTTTGTAACTCGCAACTCGCATTTTGTAACTCGCAACTCGCATTTTGTAACTCGCAACTCGCACTGAAGTAACACTCGCTGAGGAAGGCAGTAGATGCTGCCGAAAATTTTGTTTAATAGATATACATCAAAGTGTCAAGCATTTATTTTAACAACTGCAGTGTTATTCTATATGTACTTATATACATACATACACACATACACGCATACACACACACACACACACACACACACATACATGTAGGAGAGTCCAAGTGTGGACTATAGTACAAAACCCCGTTTTCGAGGACTTCTTAATTTTTGGATATTTATAAAAAACTAACATCAATTAATTAAAAATAGATGCCATATATGGTAAATATGAATTACAATTATGCTAATTAATATTATTTTTATATGTGTACAATACTATCTAAGTGAGGACATCGTGTGTGTGTGTGTGCCTGCCATTCTGAAGAATTGTGGACTATTATCACACAAACATTTAGGTAGGTCAAACTGTGGACTATCTGGTAAATCGTGGACTATTTATCACACACACATGTAGTCGGTCTAATGCTATCTAACTGAGGACATCGTATATGTGCCAATCTTGTAAATCGTGGACTATTACCACACACACACACACACGTATAGCTGGGTCAAACTGTGGACTATCTGGTAAATCGTGGACTATTATCACACCCACACATGTATAGCTGGGTAAATCGTGGACTATTTGTCACACAATATACATTAGCTTTGTCCAAATTGGCACTTCTGTACTACAATGGCGGCACTAGGATATTTTTTCTGGAGGAGCACTATACGCCGTCCGACAGGGGGACTTGAGCACATAGGTCCGAGCTGGGGGAAGTGTTTGAGGGGGGATGGTTATTTTTTAAAGAAGGAACCTTTGGATGCCGGAATTGCCCTCAGACTGTTACAGACATGTTGGCTTGGCGTGAGCCTATTATTATATTTTCTATGGTCTGACTGCCTGACAAACACGTCCAATGGGGTCTTAACCCTCCTTCCCCCGCTGGCGCCGTCACTGCTGTACTACAATAAACCTATATAATTATGGAATGTGTTAAACGAAGTTGTTTTATATCAATGATCTACATAATAAATGTGCATGGTTGTTTTTATAATTCAATACATTTTGAACTATACAGTCTATTTTATTAAAGAACTCTGCAATTAAAGGAAACTTCTTTGTGGCTCCAATGATCACTGTAGATACAATAGCAGTTACTGTATTAACATTTATTCTAATCCAAAGCTATCACAAACATCTCAAAATCCCAAAAGTCATCATTAATGAGAAATTTTTATACAGTCTCTTAAACAGTCTGTCCTATTACATAAGTTTAAAGGCATTGTTTTATTAGTATTCATATTTTGTACTGTATAGTAAATTTGCTTAAATGAATTTGATTCAGAATTTAAAACAAAATGAATAACAGATTATTTGATTTTTAACATCTAAAGCACAATACGAAAAACAAAGGCTCAAAAACAAATTACCAATGATTGAAAGTAGTACCAATGTATTTCAATGATAAATCATCACCCAAGTCAACACAACTATATTTATTAACATGTTAAAGATTATTATCATTTAGCCATAATCATAGTTAACACAACTATACTCATCACTATTTTTTAAATTTTTTTTTTTGGCAACTCATGCACTGTGTGCACGAAAGCTGTGTCAAATAAACTAGTCTTTAAAGTACTAAATGTTTTTTGAGTTTTATTTTCACTTCTTCAGGTGAATGTGAAGCTAAGAAACAGTATAGAGAGACAAAGTGAGTTAATTTATTCAAGCATTAAAATGAGACAAATGGGCTAAGGCAAATGCAATAAATAGTGTAACAAATGTAAATGATACGATAGGTCAGGGGTAAAAAATGTAGATTCCTGACCCCTGACCTATCGTGTCAATTATATTTTTTACACTGTTTATTGCATATTCCTTAGCCCCTTTTGTCTCATTTTAATGCTTGAATAAATTAACTCACTTTGTCTATCTATACCGTTTATGTTTAGCTTCACGTTCACCTAAAGAAGTGCACTGTGTGCGCGAAAGCTAGTGTACTGTCAAATATACTAGTCTTTAAAGTACTAATGTTTTTTGACTCATCAATATGTTCATGATTAATATGAACTCTAAATCATCACCCAAGTCAACACAACTGTATCCATTAACATGTTAAAGATTATTATCGTTTAGCTATAATCATAGTTAACACTACTATACTCATCAATATGTTCATGATTAATATTATCTACATTTTAATCATTATCTTTTTTTCTTTTTTTTTGGCAACTCAAATTTTTCCGCTAAAAGAAGTAAAGTTAGTGCTATTCCTTCACTTCTGGTAAATAATAGACAAAAATTTGGAATGTAAAATAATATTGCAAATAATAAATCATACAAATATAAATGTTATTTTAGATAAACATGCCTTATCGTCTAATGCAGAAAATGTTAAAAGCCAATTTTAGTGGTTTAACCAAAACCTTTAATAAATTTGGTTGGAATATTCTTGAATTAATGAATAAAAAATATAAATGACACGATAGGTCAGGGGTGAGGAATCTACATTCCTGACTCCTGACCTATTGTGTCATTTATATTTTTTACACTGTTTATTGCATATGCCTTAGCCCTTTTGTCTTATTTTAATGCTTGAATAAATTAACTCACTCTGTCTATCTATAAGAAAGTATAATACATACTCCAAGTATTGAAATACACGCCATCGTGTTGGGATTCAATATTTCAAAACACAGCTTTCGTGCACACAGTGCATGAGTTGCCAAAAAAAAAAATTTAAAAAATAGTGATGAGTATAGTTGTGTTAACTATGATTATGGCTAAATGATAATAATCAGGAATGATGATGACATAATTATCAGGAATGATGATGACATAATTAATGTCGAAATATTGAATCCCAACACGATGGCGTGTATTTCAATACTTGGAGTATGTATTATACTTTCTTATCTGAGATTAATCAGTGGACCTTTCGGTTTCTGTCTATCTATACTGTTTATATTTAGCTTCACATTCACCTGAAGAAGTGCATTGTGTGCGCGAAAGCTAGTGTACTGTCAAATAAACTAGGCTTTAAAGTACTAAATGTTTTTTGACTCATCAATATGTTCATGATTATTATTAACTCTAAATCATCACCTAAGTCAACACAACTATTAACATGTTAAAGATTATTATCGTTTAGCTATAATCATAGTTAACACTACTATACTCATCAATATGTTCATGATTACTATTATCTACATTTTAATCGTTATCTACTTTTTTTTTTTTTTTTTTGGCAACTCAATTTTTTTTGCTAAAAGAAGTAAAGTTAGCGCCATTCCTTCACTTCTAGTAAATAATAGACAAAAATTTAGAATGTAAAATAATATTGCAAATAATAAATCATACAATATAAATGTTATTTTAGATAAACATGGCTTATCATCTAATGCAGAAAATATTAAAAGCCAATTTTAGTAGTTTAAGAGAAACCTTTAATAAATTTTGTTGGAATATTCTTGAATTAATGGATGTCAATGAATGTATTACATTAGTTTATGATATTTTGATTCGGCTGTCAGGGACCTTATCATTACACAAGAAAAGCCAAACTACTACAAGCTTTAAGATCAAGAGAATACCATCATAACATTTTTAAACAATATCCACCTATAATAACTAAGCAACATTTTTGGGAGGGCAGGAAAAATTGTAAGTGTTATTAAATTTTAAATATGCAACTTATTTAAAATTTCTTACTACAAGTACAAATCAACATGGTTCAAATGTAAATGCAAAAATGGAAGCACTACAACTCGAGTCACACTGCTATCATAAACAACTAATTAACAAACTTATGCAGTTGCCTGGATTTCTTTACGATTTTGTTTCGACAGAAGTCCTTAATGTTTCTCCAGGACCTTCTGTAAAGTGTGTCCCCTTCTTTTCTTAAGCAGATATCGATATCTTTCTTACTGGGAATTATATTTGTGAGAATATGGTTTCCAAGGTGCCTCATAACGGCTGCAGCCTCTTTCTCAGTCCATGGTATTCGTGTTTGTTTCGAGTTGCTTGTTAGAGGTGGTGGTTGATCTTTAGAAAAACAAAATAAATGTTATAAATTAAAACACAAAACATTGTGATGAAACAGATAAAACAACTATAAAAAAGGAAAGAAGAGTCAAGCATTATTTTAAAAGAGTCTTATCTATTTTTTCGCAGTTGTGCCATGTACAAATGGTTAGGCAGCAAGGAAATATCCTGCGGGGTATGTCGGGGGGTATGTCTTAGTGACTGCTGAGGGAAGGGTGTATAAGAATATGATCTGGTGCTTTATGATTATTACTATTTTGAATAAAGAATGTTTTGAGCAGTGGACCCCACCGGGGGGGGGGGGCCTCTGGTGGCCCCCAGCAGCCGTATAAGTCAAGTCTTAAATTAGTAAATTAGATTTAAAAACTGGGGAAGGGGTGACTAATGCGCACAATATAAAATTTTGGTTTCTAAAGTTGTCCTCATTAAACAAATTAAATCATTTTATATTCATAATAACCTATTTTTGGGTTTAAAAAACCCCATTTCTGTTTAAAGACCCTTGGTTATGATTGTATCATGTGGTAATGGTTAATGGTTTTAAATTTACATAGTGCAAAATACAAAAAGTCTCTATGCACTGTAAACACTTGTTAGTGTACAGATGTTGGGAAATGTGAAAGAATAAAAAAAATATATGAAGATGAAAACACGAGCCAAACATTTTTTTTACCAATTGAGTCCAATATACTATCAAGGGGTTTGGATGGTTTTGCAATGTGCTTTTGATTTGCAGGGTCCAGGAATTTTTTTAAACAAAAATTTACATTTTTACCCCAAATATAGGTTGCTATGGGCATACAATTATTTAATTTTTTTTAATTGAAATACCAAGTGACTCCTGTACTACAGTGATCCAATCACAATCAAGGGGTTTGGATGTTGATGCTGTGTTTTCTTGGAGGTTTTCAGTGTATTTTCAGGTATTTTTCACTTGCACTCATAAAATAGGTTTATGAACATAAACTTATTTAATTTATTAATATAAAAAGTGAGTACTATATCACAATCAAGTAGGTTTTTTTGGGCTCTACAGTGGTTTTTTTAATTTGTGGGGTTTGGCAGGTTTGTGGGCTTTCCGACCTTTAGCAATTAGCCCAAAAATCATCAATGAGATTTCTCAAACTTTTGGGTCAGCTTATACACCAGAATATAGAGTATGTGGTACATTAAATAATATAAATTTACCAGGCAGTGTAATGAATTGATAGTCTGTAAAATACAAAGTGTTATTGTTATTGTTGAGGTTAATAATCAATTAATAAACATTTTTCTTATGTACTTAATTGGAAGCAAGACATGTTCTACCCCTTGCATTTTAATATGAGTGAGTTAGAAACGTTACAATAGTCTTTAACAATGAAATTTAATAAAACCTGTTACAGTTTATTCTATGAAGGTACTGTACTTGCTTTTTGGTGACAATTCACCCCATATAAGACTCTGAAGCTAATTCAAGACAAGAGGGAAATTGAATTATATATCCAATAAACCCTGCTGGTTAACATCACTGAGAATTTTACAAAAAGTTAAAGTTCAAAACAATCTTTTTAAATGGTCAATATATTAATTCAATATTGACACTAACAATTCAACACACACATTTTAAAAATAAAAAAATTAAAATATCATCTTGGATATTTACAAAATTATATTATTATCACTAAAACTCACCAACAACATCATTCTGTTTCTCATTGTGATCGTCATCATCCGATTCACACTCAGCATCAACCTCTGAAAGAATAAACAAGTTAAAAACTAAAAATTAAATAAACATGGGGAAAATACATAATTTAAGTCTGCAAGTATGTAGTCTTCATCAGTAAGAATGTTGTCTGTTATGTATCGCATTTCTCAGTCCACCATTTTACATTTTAACATCATTTCCTTATATCCTAGAAAATAAAAATATTAAAGATGTACTAGCATATAACTGTGCTCCGCACGGTCTTGAATGAGTGGGGAAAGGTGGCGATGTACATTGTTGAATGTTATGGGAAGTCGAGGAGGCAATCGTTGTGGATATTATGGTTAACATGTCATTATTTTTCTAAAAGACGTCTTTGTAGATAATTTTATATAAAATTTCACTCATACTCTCTAGCTTTCAGGGGTGGATCCAGAATTTTCCAAATAGGGGGAGGGGAGGGGAACAACAGTTTTAGAATAGATAAGTGAGTAGCACATAATATTAATATTCTAAAATTTAGTTGCAAAATTGGGAAGCGTGTCCCTCACCCCACCCCCTTACTGATTGGTGGAGCTGACTCGACCATACTTAAACTTCAGTGCCGCTATCTTAATGCACTAGGGCATTGCGGAAGAACAGCCATTTTGACCCGATCCAAATCGACCCAGATTTTAGAGAGAGGGGAATAGGCCTAATATAGGCCACTCATGTGGCAGCGGTTAGCCCTAGCCGAAATGATTAGGCCTAGCTTATATCATGCCTTTTGCACAGGCATATCTTTATTTTTACCTGATCGATTTCTAAAACATGCCAATTTATTGCTGATGTTTTGAGCCATATGATACAGTAATATTCAGTATACAATGGGTACTCCGTAGCGTTAGAGGCAAGTATGGGAACATGCTGCTCATATTATTTCGTTGACCTGAAACATAGACTGTTTCATTTGCGGCCTGGGGCGATATTTTTCAGATCTGAGCACTGCAGTACAGATTAACAGAGGGATTTATAAATAAGCAACTCGCGAAACAGGTACATGATTTCTGGTGGCTTTTGGTTGTTTTTTCATTGTTATCCAATACCCAGCCTTTAAAAGTAGCGGAAAGTGGTCGTGACATAGAAACCCCAGAGTATGAGACATGAGCACATTCATACCAGCCGTTTCAGAAGAGATAGGTGAACTTACTCCCGGGCGTTTAGTAGAATTAATATATAGATAGATTGTCCCCTGTAAAAAAATGACCAACAAATCACAAAAATTAACCTTGAAATTAACTTGCTGACTTTGAAGAAACATAAAAATTATCAAAGAAATTAATGTATTTAAAAATGTTTTACCTGTTTTTAAAAAATATTATGTGGGTACATTGTTTAAAAATGCACTCATTTCTATAATGAAGTTGATAATGATTCATGAATAACATCTTTAAACAAAATATTGATCATTTAAAATATATGTACTGTACCTTCTAATGGATTTAGCGTTACTTCATCTAAGGATTTTCCTTGTATTGAGGTAATACTCCCATTCTCCAATGCCATCAGTAATTTGGATACTTTTGCAACTTGTACTGTAGCATTAGGTAAGCGATAATACTCCCGATGGACTCTAACGTCATGGCCTAGAAAATTTGCCAAAACATCTAGTTCGTTATCCTTCAAGTTCATTATTTGTGAGACCGTCGCAATATGCTTTCGAAGTCTAGTGGAACGAATTAGTTCAGGTTTTTTACATCCACACGCTTCTGCATATTTTCTCAAAGCATCGCAGCCTCTTATGTGGTTTAGAGACCCTACAACTGGGAACAGAAATACATTATCTTCATTTACCACTTCTCCTCTATTTTTAATCAGCAGATCTATGTTGTTCTTCATGTCTTCACTTATCAGCAATGGCACTGTTCTTCCCCTTTTTCCAACTATTTCTACTCTCCACAGCACTTTACTCAGTGCTTTCTCCCACTCTGTAAGAGGAATATCAGTGACACTCTCCTCACCTTTTTTACAGTTGTTAACAAAATCAGAGAGCCTAATCTTCGAAACTTCCCCTTGTCTTCTCCTGTTAAACAGGATGAGCTGTGTCAACACCATTTCATTCAATTCTTTCCAATCTAGAGAAGACGAACTTACTCTCTCCTTTAGGTACTTTGTCAATATAACAATGTCATCTGTAAAAGGAAGCAATTTGGGATTGTTTCGTTTTCTTTCATGAAGTGTACGTAATGCCTGGCCTGATACAGATTTCTCCCACTTATGGAATGTAGTTGTTCGAAGTTTTGGCTTCTATTCTGTAATTCTACGTCTCCTTTTACAAGAGCATTGCCTTTCTGAATGAGAGAACACGTTTTCAAGCTATGCCCTAGTTTAAGCGCTAAGCTTGGAATGCTGTAAGTTTGTGTGCATTCGTCATATCCGGAAACTAATTTTGCAGCACTTACCACATCTAAAAAACATTCTGGATCAATCAATGAACTGAGGCTTGCATTAGTGGACTTTGTTAGTTTTCTGAAGGCGATCACAAGTCGTGCAACTTCTCTCATCTTTGTTCTTATGTTTGTATGTTGATCTGGGTCATGTCCATGTTTAGAGCACAGTTTTTCACCGAACTGGAGTATAAGATTATCACACTTCACTACCTGTCCAACACTGTCGCAAGTTAAGCCAGACAACACTGTTTTTAGATGTGAACTGATTGCTTTTGTAGATGGCAAGAGCATCTTTCCCTCAGTCACTCGTCGATTCCTCTTCTTTGATTTTTGTGCATCATCTATCGGAAGTTGGCACTTATGTTTCCAGAGTTCTCGTTTTGCAAAGTAACCATAACAGCTTTGGCAGGGTACATAATCTGAGGCATGAGCTTTTCTAGTGGGTCTGTACACAACCACCAGTTCACCAACTCCATCTTTGAGAACTTCACAGTTATGTAAAAGATTCCCCAAGTTTCTCATTTTTGTTAATTTGGCAGATTTTTTCTCCTTGTTGTTTTCATTCAACCATTTGATCACTGATTTTTCATCTTTATGTAATGTGGAGAGATGTCGTGGTAGCTTCTTTTGTGGAATATGACAGTACATACAATAGTGGACCTTGTCCCAACGCCTTGCTTCCGTGTTATTTGTTGTCATGACAGTGATTCCTGTATCCTTTACAGAGGTTGATACCACTTCTTCCTGTACTTCCCCTAAATCATTAAGGGTGTTTAACATTAGATTTGGGTATAATGGGTATAATTGACTTGTATATTCACAAAATAATTCTTCACTATTTGGGACCACCTCACTGTCTTCTCTGTGTATATTTCCATCATCATGCTGGTCATCTTCAATGATTACCGTATCTGCTATACTAGAATCATCATCCTCTATATTATCGTCATCTGGGTTATCATCATCCTCTACATTATCATCATTATCTGCTGTACTTGAGTAATCATCCTTCTCATTATCGTCATTATCTACTGTACTCGAATCATCATCGTTCTCATTATAATCACTATCTGCTGTACTTGAATCATCATCCTCCTCATTATCACTATTTGCTGTACACGAATCATCATCCTTGTCATTATCATCATTACCTGGTTTAAAACTTGATTCATCATCCTTCTTATTATCATCAATATCTGCTGTACTTGAATCATCATCCTTCTCATTATCATCAATATCTGCTGTACTACTTGAATCATCATCCTTCTCTTTATCATCATTATTTGGTTTAAGCCTCAAATCATTATCCAGGTAATTATCGTTCCTCAAACCACCAACCTGTCCATTATTATCTTTTGCGCTTGAATCAACTTTAACTGTGGAGAAGTTTAAAAAAGAAAGTATATATGGACTTAACAAATTTAATTGTTATCTATTAATGCATGTAATTATTAAAATTATAAATTTTTGAAATAAATAATTAGAACATGATAAATTCACCAACAACATAAATATGGTATAGAGCATGCCAAGAGAGGAACAATGTAATTTAAAAAAAGGGTTATCATCTATGCACATTTACAGTAATATGCTCAGATTTGAAATCAAAATTTCTAATCGTATTTTCAGTGGTTTTATATATTTTAATAATTGTAGATGTGAAAAAGCATCACTATAAGTAGCTTTTGGGTTTGTTTGTTAGTCGATAACACATATTCCTTAATTTTCATTATTCCGGGGATTCAAACCGGCTTTGTTTTGAGATTCGGCTAACTGTTTCGAGTTGATGTACGGTGTGCGAGAGATGGTGTTGAAAATCATAAACTATTGCTGTTTAGCTGATTTGTATGAAATTGTATTTGACACACAAATTGATTGAAAATTTACAGAAAATGCCCAGGCTAAACAAAGGTTATTTGAAACTAGGCAGGCCAATAGAAAATTAGCGAAGACCCTGGAATTCTACTCAGCCCTTTGGTTTTATCCAGTTTTTTGTTAACTCCCTTTTTTTTAAAGCACTCTTGCCCCAATCTAATTTAATTAAGTGATACTGAAGTTTTTTGGGGGTCATTACAAACAGTGTAGCGGCAAAGTTTAATGGTGGACCCAATTCAAGAGTGAACCTAATACAAGTGTGGACCAATTTCAGACTCAATTTAATGCATGATATTGACTGTTGTGTACCATGTTTTTAAACTGTATTACTTATTGATAGCAGTGAAGTGGAGGGGAGGAGGAAGGGGTGACTGCCAGACAGGAGCAACTCACCTTAGAAAATGATTTTTCTTGTTTTAAAATGTTTAAAAATTTGGCTGGATGGATGACCACCCTAAAAAATATATATCTTCACCTCAGTTCACCATGGTTGGGCCTGACGTTGAAACAAATATAAGGATTTGGAAACTCTGGATCCTTGGTAATGGCACTCTCAGACCTTAATATTTTTTTCTATGGTTTTAATTTTAAATATAATACATCAGATAACTTTACAAAAAATAGAATAGGCCTAGGGATGAGCATCTGGAATGTCCCCATCCACCTTAACCCCGGCCTTAATTTGGGCTGAGGTAAAAACTATTATGAAGTGGCAACTCATTGCACTTTCACATACACTACTTAAAAAAAATTTGATTACGGCAAACTTTTATCAGCGAGCAGGAGGGTACCTGGAGAGTTCCACCAGGGCTGGGACTGAGGTAAAAAGAAATAATGGTTTAGCAACCCTGGATGTCCATAAGCGACTTTGAAAATGGTTTCCAATGGTCTTAATTTTAATTAATTATTTGTTGCAAAAATAGGATGGGTACAAAAAATGTTCACATCAATCTCAGCCTCACCATGGAAAGTGAAACAAATTATGATAGCAATCTAGATGCCAGGAAATTATACTTTCATATTTCACATTTCTGTACATTTTAATCAGAGAGGAAGAATGTACAGTACTAAGAAAGTTCAAATTCACCTCAACCCCACCACAATTTTCAAAGGGCCTAATTTGATGGAGGATGTTCAATATTTAAATAATTGGGACCAATTTTACACCTAAAATCTAACTTATGTGGACCCACATTTTAAATAGTGGATCCATTTCAACAATTTTACCTTTTTATGCTAATGTGGAACCATGTTTTAAATGTGGACTCACTTCATGGGTATAAACTCAATAATGTAATATACCCTTTTAAAATCTGGGACCCATAAAATCAAACTACAAATCTAACTAATGTGGGCACATCTTTTAAAATGAACCAATTACATGCATATAAACTGAAAAGTGTGGACCATTTTAAAAATTGGGCCTCATATTTTTGTTCTTCAAATATACATATAAAAAAATAGAGCTTTTTGGTGAATAAGGCTGAGAGAGCGGCCATTTACCTTTCTACTACAACTAAAAAGAAAAGTGGTTACTTGTATTTTTTATTTTACTATGTGCAGTTTTTCCTACATAAGACCATTTTTAGTATTCTCTAGTATTTTAGGAAATTTCATTTTTTTTCACAATTATTGTACATTGGTATATTCAAACTTATATTCGAATGAACGTTTTTGGGTAGACCTCCCCTTTAAAAGTGTTGTTGTTATGCTTACATAAACTGGATTTTATTTAGTCGATGACAACAGATTGATGTTGTATCCTTATAAGTAGATCTGAACATGAAATTAATTTCATCTGCCAGAAAAATGTTCACTCTCTTACGAAAATCATCATATCTATATTATCGCATCAATTATAGTTTTATGTATCACTATCAAGAATTTTATGAGTTTGTGTCCTTCATTTTTTCAAAAAGAATAAACTACTAGCACTTAACTGTACAGTACTCACCAAATTTTGATAGCAAAGTATATATCTCTCCATCTTCATACCGAACTGTTACTTTCCCTTTCACGTAGTCAATGACCTCTCCTCTATAATAGTTTTTATTTCGCCACATGGCTAGAATTTTTTTTCCTTTAGTCAACTGCTAGAAAGTACAAAAAAGAAAATTCTCTTATATATGGCAATGATAATATTTTGACTATAAAACAACACATTCAATTTACAGTATACAAGATTTATACAAGGATACAAGGATACTTTATTCATCCCACCACGGGGAAATTCCATGACTGAATATAACAATGTGAAAAAGCAATAGACCATCTGATGATGATAATAATAATTTATAATAATAATAATAATAATAATAAATATTATTAATAATAATAACAATAATAATAATAACAATAACAACTTTTCTAATTCAGACTTGAGGGGAATATCTTTTGTGTTATCTTCCCCTTAAAGTTGTATAATTTGGTTTCCACTTAACATCGTTTTCTTAATTGTTCTCTAACTTCTCCATTGTCTAAGATCCCCTTGAGGTAGGTTTTAGATAAATAATAGTAATAATAATAATAAATAATAATAGTTTTTATAATATTATTTAATTTTTATGAACTTGTAATCAATACAGGTCACCCACACTGAAAACCCTCTACCTCTGACGTTTACTATTGAAGTCCCTAATTGCTCTGGGGAGGAAGAAGAGACGATGGCTTTCTGTGGAGCTCCATGGCAGCCGCAGTCTACTGCGACATTCCATATAACTGCTGGCAATATCTGAATGAAGGAGGTGGCTTACGTCACCACATATCGATCAGAACTTCTTGCACAACCGTTCGTGGTAGACTGAGTCCACCACGGGTTACTCACACCCAACCAAACTCCCTGCCCTCCTCACCAGCCTATCAATCCTATCCCTATCTAGTTTATTTACATTCCCAACCCGGGCCAATAAGCAATACCACCCCCACCCCCCCACAGAACCAATTACAGATAAATAAAACATATGCAGAATTTGACTACTGACATTGAATAAGTACAGTTTACGTAAGCAATACATGCGTGCATTGAGTTTCTTTGATATAATCAATATTTCCCCCCATGACAGACAGATATCAAAAACAACCCCAGATACTAGAAACCCTTTCTACCCTTGAATTCTTGATTACTATTTCTCTAGCCTCAACCCTTTTTTTAACACAAAAGTCAATTACCAAATCTATTTATTATCGGCAGTATATACTGAAAAGAGGAAGGGAGCTAACACTGTATATCCTGTGGTGTGCCAGTATTATATTTTACTGTCTGTGACTACCCCATTATTTTTTTTCATTGAATTGCTAAAAAAAAACAAAAGCTCCTTATAAAATTACCATTGTTTTGATGTAGAAATTATATAAATTTTCAAATCATTATGGCAGAAATTTGGAAGTAGATGTTTTTAACAAACTTTTATACAGTATATGCTACTCCATGATAGTTAGCTGCACTGTTGAAAGTTTTAAGGTAAGTCTAAATTCCTGATCACTCTCTGGCAAAATTGGTCAACTTGTTTATATTTTTGACAGTATAGGCCTACAGTACAATACTTTTATTATTTAAAATTTAACACTCTGACCGCCAGGGGTTTTTATAGTATCAGCTACCGCCAGACTTTTTAGCGAATTTTAACATTTTTCCAAGCAAGCTCATTGAGAGTGCGTATGTGATGAGATTGGTATGTAATTTATAAATACTACAAGAACTAAAAACATCTTAGCTTTACAATGGTACCAAACATGTTATTCTAATCAGAATCTGTGACCCGTAACAGTAAAATGAAACAGACTCACTTTTTGAGATTTACGCAAAGGACACTTTCAAATAGTGAAATACTTACGGTCCAGACTGAACATTGTGTTCAAATTGTTAGTACATGTCGGTAATTACCCCATCTATCGGGTTATGTAAAAACACCTGAAACACTCCGTGTTTGGCGGTCAAGCGTTGTGTTACAAAACACGGAGGTTTTCGCGTTTGGCGGGCAGAGTGTTAATTACCATCAGATCAGATATGTCACATTTCTATCACCAAGAGAAAATACACAATAAAAATCATACCACAGATATATCGGGTGGATTTTTTTCCTGACATCTTCTTTTGGGTCTTGACGCCATCTGTTAGTTAAAAAATGAATCACGAGAATTATATGCCCTTTCAATCTGTCTCTTATACACATCAGAGGTGTATAAGAGACAGGAATATAACAATGTGAAAAAGCAATAGACCATCTGATGATGATAATAATAATTTATAATAATAATAATAATAATAATAAATATTATTAATAATAATAACAATAATAATAATAACAATAACAACTTTTCTAACTGTCTCTTATACACATCTTACACAATAAAAATCATACCACAGATATATCAGGTGGATTTTTTTCCTGACATCTTCTTTTAGGTCTTGACGCCATCTGTTAGTTAAAAAATGAATCACGAGAATTATATGCCCTTTCAATTAAAAAAAAAAAGGTACTTTAGGAATTTCAACGATGAAACTAGTAACGTAGAACTCAAGACGAAATTTAAAAAACAAAAAAAACAAAAACAGCCAACTATGGAAATCATAGCGAGTCCACTTTATAATATCGATGCAAAACTAAAACAAGGTTTGTAAGTTTCTAATATGATTTTTGGTTTAAATAAACATAAATTTCAACGTTTGGTTCTTGAATCACAAATTTATGCTTTCTTTAACTTTTCTGCAAATTATTTTAAGGCAAAACTTATTAAGAACTTTGAGGAAAACAATTGAATGTCAAAAATAGAGCAGAAAGAATTGTATGCAACTTAAATTTTGATTTTGATTTTAACAGTATGGAAGTTAAAACATTATTATTTAGGCATCATAGGCAAATTCATTTAATACTGAAAATTAATTTTATTTTTAATCCTTTATATTCATGTTGGCCTATGCCCTAGTCTAGGATAACAAGATGACGGGTGAATGGGCTAGTTAGGCTCAGGTAAGGAATATGTAGGTGGCTCTCACTCATCAGACTGAGACAATACATGTTTATTCAATATTATAGGAAAGCAGTCAATTTTTTTCTTTTTTTTTTGCTGCAGAAACAGAGCCGAAAGTTTGCTATAAAATATTGGATGATAATTTTTTGTTAACAGCTCAAAATGCGAAAAAACAAACAAACTTCTTTGTGCGAAGGCAACTAATAGTTAGGAGACCCGGTATTATAACACCTAATAAATAGTAAGTAAATTTTCCGGACTTAAATATAAAAAGCCTTATCTCTATAGCCTCTCTAGACCTAGATCAATCTAAGGTCGCGAATAGCTAGGGCGGGGACCTGGCCTACATAGTGTATTAAGGCTTAGGCCTAGCTAGCCTAGCTAGCTTTCTTCTGTAAGGCATAGCCAAAGCCTGCTGATCTTATCTGTTGGCCTTACGCAAGCCCTATATTCTAATAAACATGCTCTTATGCATTTAAATGAAATAGTTATATACAAATTTATGAGAATTTAAACAAAATTACCTTCATTAAAAGTTAAAGCACGCCGGCTGGAAACTTTGGTAGCCTACAGAATACAGACGTTCAACGCATCACTGTCCACGTTTAGCGCATAATGTGTATACACAAACCAATACAACGTCTGGACAACTGCTTGCAATCATTATACCGTGAACGCATAGTTTTCTGAACTTACACACAATCTATAACTATCTATAACATACAGCACTGGGTGTAACACCTTGAAATGTTCTAAATCGATGGATAGTGGACAATCATCAGCTCGAGTTGAAATTGATAGAGAGCGCCACCTAGACCGCTAGAAAGCGTTTAAAAGCAGTTTTGGAACCGTGGACGTCCACGGTTCCTGAGCTGTCCACGACACGAAGGTGTGTAATCAAAATGGCGTCCACGATTGAAGGCAAATACATACGCACACACACACACACACACACACACACCCACACACACACACACACACACACACAAGAGTAATATGATAAAAAAGATAAAGCTCAGGTCTCCAAATATATGATACTCATTGTGATTCAGGCTTGGCCTTCGCCGAAGACTTTCAAGTATTTATGACATACCGCAATAGCAAGGTAGGTATTTGCAATTAATTAATAGTAAATGTTATATTTGAGCATTTTGAAGATTAAAGAAAATTCTATTGGAAACTTTTAAAAATTAATAATAATAATTAATCCAGCGGCACGCAAAACTAGATTGGTTGTGCTATTAATATTTTACTCAAATTTCAAGTTTCAAATTACCTTAATATTATTTTATAGGTTAATTCTAAGTTCCGAACACAGGAAGCTCATTTTTGAGCTCAAAACATTCCGGAAGTAGTCCAGGGGGTGTGAAGCCCCCCCCCCAAATATTTTAACATATAAGTTTCATAGGCTTATTTAATCGATTTCAGAGTCTACTAATATGTAGAAAATATATATGACATTTTTTTTCTACTTGAAAAATGTTGGTCTTTCTCTCCGACTGGGGGGATAGTGGGAGCTTTCTCTGACGGGTTCTCTTCCCCCTCACCCGGCCCTGGCGACACTCCTGATAGTGCATATACGGTAAACATTGATTTATTCAAATAAATGTTATAAAAGACACTGACTCAATCGCGCTTCATACTTTAAATCAAAATAAATTCTTGTTAAGATTTTCAACTTTGTTGAAGTGTTGAAATGTATACATAAGGTTTTTATAATCGAAGCGCAACCTACAGAGTCAAGTGTTGATACTTTCACGGGCAGATTGCCAACAGCGGCGTCCGAACCAATGAGCCACTTGAAGCCTCGATCAGGGTCTCGGAGTGAAAATCCCTGGTAGAATTCATGGGGAGATTTTTTATGGCATGGTATCGCCCAAATTTTGATCATTTAGACTACCATATTAAGGATTGACAATTAAAATAAATTTATTGTATAGGAAAATTATTATTTTTGGGTCTGACAAACCCGTCGTAGCGTCGGACGACGGGGGGGGGGGGGGGGTGTGA
>NW_022693058.1:297755-313663 GCF_011630105.1 Anneissia japonica | reverse complement strand
AGAGGGTGCTGATCGGGGGACTCGATGATCAGTTGAGGGGTGCTAGTTTGCAAAATATGGTGATTTTAAACTACTTGACCGTGATTGCGAGTAATTGTGGGGGGGTGTGCCAGCCCCCCCGCGTCCTCCCCTAGATACGCCACTGACATCAAGTGTTTTACTTAATACAATTGGGGGGGGGGGGTGTTGCGATTGCACCATCAGCACCCCATTGCATCCGCCCCAGGTACACAGTAATAAATTAACAAGCCACTGAACTCCAACTTTTTCTATTTTATAACATATACCACTGACAAAAAAAACAAAACTATGTGAATATAATATATCTAAAATAATTGGTTTGGGAACTGGTCAGATTGACCAGATTGGAGCTACAAAATAATTACTGTTTAGATCTACAAAATAATTTCTGTTTAAATAAAATTTATTAATTCATTGGTAACTTATAATATATTTAATTAATAAATTTCTATTTATAAAGAGAACCTTTATTACAACGGTATAAACTAGTAGTCTCGCATTATCCTCTGATAGCGGCAATTAAGCATTAACATAGTTCCTTATAAATAAGCCCAGTCCTTTGAATATGAGGTTGGGTCATGTTGGGAAGAAGGGATTTTACTTGCAGACTAGAAAATTGAAAGACTTTTGAGTCCACAAGTAAGTTTAAGCTGGATAGATCTAGCTAACACCTTACACAAGAGCCCAGCCTAGGGAGGTCTATGTACCCTCGGATTAGGGCAACAAATTGTTTATATGCTAAATTTCAATGAGCTATATTTCATACCTGCTTCAAAACCTTTGATGTTAGGTTGTTTGGATAACAATAGTAAAGCATTTTACATGAAAATTACACAAAAGGTATAGGAGTGGGCTTATATAAGCAAACTACGGTAATCTGCCACGGAGTGCCAATCAAAGAAGAGAAAACACAGGACATTGAGATTTTCACAGGATGAATGCAAGCTTAGTCTACATTACTTGTTGGATCAATCAAATGATATGAGGGATGCTTCAGCTGGTTGTGGAACCTGTTGTGGGGCCTGTTGCGGAACCTGCGCTGGGGGTGGCATTTCACCCCCTTGATACATCTGTCCCTGGGGTGCACCGTATGGCTGATTTGACTGGGGGAGTGCATTGGACATGCTCTGCATATTATAAGGGTTGGCTTGTGTATATTCCATGGGTGTGTTGGGTGAGGAAAACTGTTGGGAGCTTTGGTACTGCATAGGCTGATAGCCAGTGACAGGGCCTTGAATTCCAGGGGCTTGTTGTGCTTGGCCTTGGTATTGCGGTGGTGGTTGGTTGTATCCTTGCGGTACAGCAGGACGTTGCATGGACTGCTCCATTGTCTGCTGGGGTGGTTGCCCGGGCTGTTGCTGGTATGGTACATGCGATGGTGAACCATGCATTGAACTGGGAGTATTAAATGTCTGCAAGAGATAAAAAAAAATAATATATATTACCTATCATTCTATCTTTTTTGAAGTAGATCAACAAAACAAATGATAAGAACTTCGAACAAAAGAAGTTACTAATGGAAACCATAAACAATTATGAGAAAGTTTTTGTTGTACACCTAATGTAGTGTATTCTCTCCCTCTCTCTCTCTCTCTCTCTCTCTCTCTCTCTCTCTCTCTCTATATATACTGTCTTTTATACACATCTATATGTGTATAAGAGACAGGATGTTAATCACTCCTTAGCGGGGTCCGACTTCCATGGCCACCGTCCTGCTGTNNGTCTTACTTGTCCATATTGTGGTTGCTGCATTCCTTGAGGTGGTATATTCTGAGGAGCCATTCCTTGTGGAGGTTGCTGCATTCCTTGCGAAGGTTGCTGCATTCCTTGCGAATGTTGCTGCATCCCTTGTGGAGGTTGCTGCATCCCTTGAGGAGGTTGCTGCATCCCTTGCGGAGGTTGCTGCATCCCTTGCGGAGGTTGCTGCATTCCTTGCGGAGGTTGCTGCATCCCCTGTGGCGGTTGCTGCATCCCTTGCGGAGGTTGCTGCATCCCTTGTGGCGGTTGCTGCATACCTTGCGGTGGCTGTTGTATTCCTGCCATCCCTGACTGGTGAGTCATTCCTGGTTGCATACCTTGTGACATCATGCCATGTTGTACCATTCCTGGCATCATTCCTTGTGGTGGCATCCCCATGCCAGGCATGTACTGCATCTGCCTCATCTGCTGGTGATATTTCTGCTGCTCTAGACGCATCTGCATCTCTCTCTCTTGTTCCTGAAGGCGCTGCATTGCTATCTGTCGTTGGTACTGCAGATATTCCTGCAAGGAAAAAGTATTTTTAGCAGCACTGTAGTAACAAAAACTTTTAGTTTTAAAGTTGTAAATATTAGAAGAATCTTTAAGAAATTATTTACCTGTTTCTTCTGTCTCATAACTTCCAGCTTCTGAGCAAGCTGTATCTGGCGTTGTCTTTCAGCTTCCTCTGCCTCTTGCCGCAACTTCTCCCGATGATCTTCCCTCAATGCATCCAGTGCTTCTCTGGCATCTTTTATCTGGGCCAATTTATCTTGTAAAGCCTCCATGTTGGCTGCAAGAACAAAAATGAAATTCTAATTATAACTTGCCTTAGATAATTATTCCAAACTTATCAAGATAATAAAAGAATACCACGTCAATCATTTGGGGCCATTGCTCTATAACAAGCCTTTTGGAAGGCT
Source organism: Anneissia japonica (assembly GCF_011630105.1). Taxonomy (NCBI): domain Eukaryota; kingdom Metazoa; phylum Echinodermata; class Crinoidea; order Comatulida; family Comatulidae; genus Anneissia; species Anneissia japonica. Next base: position 310,982 of record NW_022693058.1, on the reverse strand, counting down.
TGGAGACTGTTTCTGTTTTGTAAAAAAAAAATATATATATATATATATATGAACACCATACCCACTAAGACACTGCTCAACTCCCAACATCAACACATTTGTTATTTAAAATGTTTGTAGTGTGTATCTATATCAGGTTTTTTTGTGTCTATTTTCCACATATTAATTGTATTATTGTATTTACTTTTGGTTCTCATCTTGCTTTAGTTGAATTATCTTTTTAAAATTAGTTTATGATATTCTGTGGTTAAAACTTTGGTGGGTAAGGCCTAACTTTTGCATTTAAAACAATGGAGAAGAAAATTGATTACATGAATGTGAGAAAATTGGTGTAATGAAAAATTCTCATAGACCAGACCATAACCTAAGTATTTGAAGACCAATACCAGATCAATTAATAAGGCAAACACAATAAAAACACAAAACAAGTAATGCAATTAATACAATGTGATTAAATATAATTACAAAAAAAAAATTTGGCAAACCAAACAATCACCTACACATAAATAATGCCATTATATTCAAATTGCTTTCTTTTAATATTAAAAGGTATAACACCCAAATAAATCCAAGTTTCCTCATTAAAATGAAGAGTAAATCAGTTGGTGTCTGGGCCTAGCCCTTAGCTGAATGTGGAAGTGCGGTGAGAGTGACAAAACAAAAATTCAAAGGAAGGGCCTCATTCTTGTATTTTTTTTTAAAACAAAGTGTAATCGAATTGCATAAGTGATTGATTAACTGACTGATTGATGATTGGAATAAATAAATGAACAACATTTTAAAAGGGGCATCACAAGACAAACAGGAGGAATATCTATGCCGATTCGGAATAAAAAACAAAAGTTAATGAACGAGGAGGAATGTTACATTAGAAAAATGGATTTAGGTGGTGACAATGACGATGCTAATGATAATGGTGAACTTATAAGGCACATACTGTCATGACCTCACATAACAATATCTTTCCAATCCCAAAGGTGTTGGCTTCTATTTTCCCTCACAACCAATAAACATCACTCCCCAAACCCATAGACTTTATTTATATGGCATTGAGTATCCCTAACGATCAGCTTATCCCAGCATTGATGAATGGACCACCCCGGTTAATGGTGTACATAAAAATGACCAAACTGTGGGTTAGTAGAGCAGACACATAGCTGACAGTGAATTCATAAACCTGATGTTTCTGATCAATAATAAAGAAAAAATGAAGACCATCCCAGGTGTTAAAAAAAATAAACAGGCATGTTTGGTGCAGACTAATATCCCTCTTATTAATTTTGAAAATTACTGTACTTTGATGGTCCCGGTTCCAATCTGAGCACTCCTTCCTTAATTCATCCAACTTTTCTCGCAAACTTCTTACCATAATATAATTATCAGATAAGATCTCTAGCAAAACTTAAGAAAAATGAAACCAACCAATCGAGTTTCAGTTTAAGAATGTCAACTTTTGATATAAACAGATGGGTGACCTTGCCAGTTTCTTGCTAGTAATATCAACATTAATATATTAACTGTTTTGTTTGGCTTGGTAAGGATAATAGTTAAACAATAATAATAATAATAATAATAATAATAATAATAATAATAATAATAACAATAACAATAATAATAATAATAATAATAATAATAATATGTGGTAATTTGTTTTGGTTTATGAATATCAAAGCATAACATCACTTGGTCAACAGATCCTTAATGGGAAACACAGAATTTTCTCAGCTTTTGTGGAGTTGCATTGCATTGCACACATGCTTATAACATTCAATTTGTCAGTATATACTACCACAACTCATTTATACACCTTGATAGAGAGACAAAACCACAGGAATGACCAACAACCTGTGAATCAAAGTCTGACCCCCAACCCACTTTACCAAGCAAACCAAACCCTGACCCCAACCCACTGTACCAAGCAAACCAAACCCTGAGCCCAACCCACTGTACCAACCAAACCCTGACCCCCAACAAATGTACTAAGCACTCACACTGTTGCAGATTTTAGAACAGGGAAGGAAACCATCTTAATCTTATCACTCTATAGGATATCCAATTTCAGAAAGCCCATCCCTATCCCAGAAAAGTAACTTTTCACTATTCCCAAAAAGTCCTATCCTCATGGAAGCCCATCCCAAGAAAGAGGAATAACACACAGAGCCTTACACCAACAGGTATCCAGAAGGAGACCCTAGATTTCTCCATGGATGCTATGTGCCAGAAAAGCCATACAATTCCTAAGGGAATCAGAAAATGTGAATGAATGCACTGGTAGATTAAGGGATCCAGGTAATTCAGTCCAGTAACATGCTGGAAGGGTCTTTTGGCATGACATACCAAATTCCAAAACCATTTTTGGCAAAGACAAGCCAAACCTGTAACTCAATGCAAAAATTGATTTTTAGCTATAAATACAGGATTAACCAGTAAAATAAGAACTATAAAATGGTAAAAGAATCATTTAAATCTGACATTTCGTTATGAAGAGTTTAAACGTACAGCTGTTTGAAGAACAATATTTGAGAAGTCAACCTTCAAAGTTTATGATTTTTGGCATTTCTCGGGCAGAAACTATTACCAAATCTTTTTAACATTGAAAATAGGGAAAATAACAGCATAGCATGATATATATATACATAAAGGTTAGTTTAGTGTAATAAAATAAATTTCAACAATTTTAACATTTCAGCATATTTTGGCCATTATCTCTGAAACAGGATTTGCAACGAGTGACTGTTTGGCTTGTCTTTGCCACATTTCTACACTAAAGTAGAAAAGCTTTATCCCTGGTAAGTGTTATGTGATAACATTTGTGTGAAGTGCCCATATATGGACAAGATATCATACCACATCCCTATATGGGCATGATAATGTCATACCATACCCATATATGGGCAAATCACACATAAAATTTTATAGATTGGATAGAGGATTACATACCTCGACCATCTTCAAGCTCCTGCATCATCGTCAACAGCTGCGGATGCATGGAGCTGATTTGCATAAACAAACTCTGCACGGTAGAATCGCTAGCGATACTGCGCCCTCGCATCGAGTTACTGTTCATGCGATTGTTAAATGTATCGATGCTGGCAGACAATGCCGAAAGAAACGCAAATTTTTCATCATCACCATTCTGCACCGGTATCTAGAGAAGACATGGTAAGGTAGACATATTAAAAAATTAATGTAAAACTAATGTCTTTTTAGTGCTTGAAATACTGTACTAATATGTAATAGAACAATCTGGAGTGGCAACCAAACTCAGCCTCTGACCAATTAGAACAGCCGATTCTACCTAAGTGATCAGTGTGACAAATAAAATGCTGATACACTATACTGGTGACAGCACCACTCATCAATCATCTTTAACAGAATCCCCTAATCAGGTTGGGTGACGGCATCATGAATGGTGATGGTGAAACTGATACTTATCTGATCTATTAGGTAGAATCAGGTGACCATAAAAGGGCTACAAACATGTGCTTGTTCTACACACACACACACACACCCCCTCACACATACACACATAATTTGTGGAATGTTCTGAAGTTAAATTAAAAAAAAAGACGAGAAATAAAAGAATCAAGTAAATAGAAAAATTGCCAAAAGAGTATAAAATTTGTTATATTTAGGATTTACCTCTTGTACTTTGTTCACCGTGGCATATATTGGTTGGCTGGTAGACTGTGAAATTGGCGGGGCTGTCGCAGGCGTTGCCTCTGGAGCAGAGGGTGTGGCTTGTATGTCCTGTTTTTGCTCCCAGTATGGTCGATTCAAGTACCTAGCAAGCTGATAGGATAAATGAAATTGACATTGAAAACACTTCAAGAACATCAATAATATATCATGAATTTTTTATTTACCCATTATGATGGCAATAATGATAAGAATTTAAATAATGGTCTGAACAATTTATATAATAAATTTATTGATTATTCAATGATAGCGGCGATGATTAAATGTGATCACCATTCCTGCCTATAAAATTAATTACTTTTAGGTGTTATCAAAGAGGAATAAAGCATGGACATAGGATAGGCTTAGAAATGCAAAGGCTAATGGAGATAAAAAAAAAAAAAGTGAATGGTTTATAAATTAATTGTTGTTATTTTGGGCACTGATTAAAAAAATAGAACACTTAAGAGGCATTATTTCTTTCAAAAATTGCATTTAGGTAATATTTTTTTTTGAGAATTGATAGCTCCTTTGGGTTCTTCCTCCCAGCAGAACCCTCATAACTTGACTACAATAGGTTTGCAGTACACCTTGGTTAAAGTTTGGATAAGAACTTTTGCATTGCTAAGAACATCTCAAATATTTTAATAGATTGCTCTTAATTGTCTTCAACAATGCAATTTCAATATTTCTTTATTGGACCATATGTGTGGTGTACTACAAACCTTATATATTATTGTTTAGTTCGCATGCAAACTTTTGGGCAAAAATAAAAAACAAAAATGGCACTAACCTCTGGATCCACCTCTTGATCTACAACTGAAGTTGTCTGGAATAACAATAATAAAAATAATAATTTGAGTGGGTTTTTTTCCCAATAATACTAAAAACTGAAAATTAGAATGTGCTAATACAAAAATTTCTTAAAGCGGTTTTGCTTACTTTCAGTAAGGATCATTAGTATGAATGTAAATGTGACACTAATATGGTATTTTTCCACAGAATGTTGACCAACAGTGAGCGAAGTCAGAAAATTCTACTCGAATTCACAACTTGCGTTTACAAGTTAACCGACCAGATGAATGCAAGTTGTGAACTGGGGAACACCGACTTCACAAGTTCTAAAGAACGCAGTATTATTCTCATCCTCATCATCACAACCACTGTTATACTCATCATAATCGCCTTCATCATCATCACTATTCATCATCATTACCATCATCAACCCCGTCACAACTTGCTCTGCTACTAAAGCAATATTTGGTAAATTCATCGTCATCATTTACTTACATATGGTGTGCTAGTTGTGGAAGGGGCCGAGTAAGAAGATGCTGGTGTACTACTTGAAGTACTTGAAGTAGCAGACTTCTCTTTACTTATCTACAAGAAAATACATTAATATATAAAATTTATGAATATAATAAAAAGAATTCTCGATCAAATATAATTCATTATTTCGTCCAACAACTGCCTTCAGGTAATATTTTTCAAGGACACACAAGGAGAGAAGAGATCGGAATTGAACTGGGGACCTAGAGATCGCCACGGTTCAGCGCACACACAGTGGCTACCACTAGTTTAGCCGACTGAGCTAAGCTGCTCTCTGATCACAGTGCACTAACATTAGCTTTACTGAAGAATTTTTCTTTTGTTTCCATATACAAATAAGATCATAATGCTATAGGTTCAAACCATAGGATCCCACTGTACATAAACTGTATGGTTTCAACCAATGGAATTGATGATCCTATAATTAGTTTCACTGTATGTTTACTGTATAGACTCTTACCAGATGTTTATTTTCAGCGGCATCTAGTGACAGTGCCAAGGCTAATTCTAATTCCTCCTGCTCCTGCATTTCTCTTTCATTCTTCTGAGGTGGAAGCTGCAAAGAAATATAGTATTTATATAAAAACAAAATATGGTAAACGATATGTGGACATAAAACCTGTAGAACATACATTGCTATATTTACTATAGCATTCATTATTATTAAGAACAATAATAACAGTAACATCAATGGCAACGACAGTGATATGAACTACAACAATAAATTACAACAGCAAGAAATAATAGCTTTTCATATATATTCATATATAACTTAATAAGCATATGATTACATATAACTTATAAGCCTATTATAATGACTTTTTTCTTAATTAATTTTTGTTGCACTTTGTAATTTATAATTTAAATATTGTATATAATATTTTTCCAAATGAGTGATTTTGCACATTTATTTAATTAATTTTGTTTAGCATTTGCCAATGGAAGATGAATTTCCTTATTTGTATTTACAAGAAAGACAACTAAGTTATCTATGTATCTATTTTATGTGAATAGACTTTTTATTCAAATGTCATTCACTGATAAAGCCAGGCATGGCTATCTATCACTTAATTAATCAGATTTATAAATGCATAAAGGAAATAGCATCTATAGACTACAGAATTTAAAAGAAAAATTCTTTAAATCTATTGACTAAATCAACAAAATTTTACTTCACAGTATCACAATTTAAAAAAAAATTCTAATAAAGAAATTACTACAAAAATTAGAAATAATTATACAAATTTATATGAGTTAAAAGTGGGTTGAACGACCCTCACAGGAATATACATGCATTAGGAAAAATTATTCAACATAACATGATTCACTGATAAAGCATTAACATATGAATGTGGGCGCCACAAAAGTACAAAACTCTACAACATTAAACACATTTCTGGACACACTTTTGTCTTGCGACTGACCTTTCTGACAGGAAGCTGGTTTGGACAATGAGTAGAAAAACAATGACATAGTGAAGAGAAAACATTATTAAGGGCAAAAAATGCAATAAAAATATAGATCTCTTAAGTATTATTATACACTTAATTTTATCCAAATGACATTTGGATAAAAGATAAACAGTGACCTTAGATATCTCAGATGTAAACATAAAGTGAGTTTTGCTGACTTTAAGTGAAGCTTATTTTCTTTAATTACCGTGTAAAAGACGGGATTACTCAAGCTTGTTTTTTCGATAGCATTTGTGACTCAGTCTATTGTGTCCGTATGAAAAGGATACAAGGCACACAAGCAGTGGCGTCGCTAGGATTTCCCCGACAGGGGGTCCAAGGTCCCCGACGAGAAAAAAGTGGGCGTGGTCAGGCATCGCTAAAAACTTTCGAAAGTGGTCCAGGAGACGTAGCCCCCGAAAATATGACAATTTAGGGGTTTCAAAGGCTTATTTAATCGATTTAGAGTCTATTAATATGTACAAAATATATATAATTTTTTTTCTCCCCGACGAATTGTGGTTTTTCTCCCCGACGGGGGGGGGGGGGACACTAGCCCTGCCTAGCCCCCCCACCCCACAAGCAAAAAATACTCTACCACAGCACAACCACTGTATGTGGTTCAAAATATGTGTGAAGTGCCTATATATGGACATGAACAAGATGATGTCATATTTACACCCAAATATGGGCATGTCACAGTTGTTTGTCACATAATATTTGATAGTGTGGACAAAGCATAAAGCCCTGTCCACATTATCAAATTTTATATGACAAGTCTGTGTGATATACCCATATATGGGCATGATGATGTCATATTACACCAATCACAGTTGTTTGTCACATAAAATTTGATAGTGTGGACAAAGCATAAAGCCCTGTCCACATTATCAAATTTTAAGTGACAAGTCTGTTTGATATACCCATATATGGGCATGATGATGTCATATTACACCCAAATATGGGCATATCACAGTTGTTTGTCACATCAAATTTGATAGTGTCAACAGGACTTAAATGTTGATAACTTGGCACAACATTGTGGCGGATATTGAATACTGGCTGTTCCCTACCTGTGATTGCTGTGACAAGGGACTTGCAAGATATTCTGCTGGTAGGTCGCTGGTTTCCTTTGAAGTTGAAGTTGACGTGCTTGAAGATGTCTTCGATTTAGTGCTAAATTTAAAAAAAAAAAAAAATGAAATTCTCTAATAAAATATTATCTAACACATACGATTCCCACAAACAATATTAACATCAATAATTTTTTTTAAAATCAATAATTGATTTCAAATGTTGAGTCAATTCAATTATTTTCACTTGAAAAAAACATGATAAGCAAACAATTTTAAACTAATATTTAGTTGGCATGATTTTATGTCTATATCCAAACATAATATCACAAACAAAACAATGTTTATATTAAACAAAGAGGAATTAATTGGTTCTATGGATTTTAAGTGAATAATTGAAAATCGATGAGTCTAACTACTTGTGAGCCATATTTCATGGAACATGTTAAATATAAAGCTCTGCGCATATTCTCAGATTTTCTTTGACAAAAAAAACTGTTGTATGCCCATATATAGTCATGATGTGCCTATGTATGGTCATGATGTGATGTCATCATGACTATATTTAGGCATAACACATTTTTTTGTGAAATATAAATTGATAGTCTAAACAGAACTTAATGGTGAAAACCATCCAGTGTTCTTTCGTTGAACACTTATTATCATTTGTTGTTAAAATACATAGCAATAATTTCTGTTCTGTTGCCATTACATGCAGTAAATAAGATTGAATTTAATAAGTGGATTCTTACTTTGGAATAGCAATGAAGCAGGAATCGCAGACACGGACGTCACGCTCTATCCCAAACTTGGGAATTGCACATTGCTTTGACGTGCACTTGCTGCAAAATATTTGACCACAATGACGGCAATGATGCTAAAATATACAAACAATAAACAAATTGATGTACAATACGATAACAAAGACAACAATATAATGCTACAGGATACTAGTAAATTTACATATGTGACTGGCTCTGGCAAAAAAACCAGCCTTTGTCGGCAAAATTGAAATTTTGATATTTTTAGCTTCGATGAGGAGCTCTAGAAACACTCGGCTGATTGATTAATAGATTGTTTTTAGCTCTACTGCTTCCATTACACCGCCCACATGAGGCTGATTGATTAATAGGTGATGGATTAATAGGTCCTTTTTACTCTACTGCCTCTATTATACTGCCCTCATGAGGAGCTGTAGAAACACTTATCTGATTGATTAATAGTTGATTGATTGATAGATTTTTGTTAGCTCTACTGCCTCTTTTATACTGCCTACTGCCTTCATGAGGAGCTCTAGGAACACTTGTCTGATTAATAGTTGAATAATAGACCTTTTTTTAGCTCTACTGCCTCTATTATATTGCCCTCATCAAAGCTTTTGAGATTACAAGAACTTGTTAGATTCCATTTTTCGAAGGGGTGTTCCGTTTTGGGAACAATGGCAATTAGTCGGTTATCCAGGTAAGTATTCACGAAATAGACTGTTCTTTCTTCAATAGTTATCTTCTTTTATAATACACAAAAACGCAGAAAATGTTCAAAATTATCCTTCTTCAACATTTTGGGTGCTTGTGCGAAATTAGAAATTGCGACAAACAGTTAGTTTTGCCAGAGTCGGTCACATATAAATATCGGCAAAAAAAATATTTTTGTATTAAAAATATATGTGTATTAACATTTTGCAACATGCTGCCAGACTTTCTCAAGCATATATTTTGACCCTTAGCTCAAGCAATAGGAGAGCAGCAATGGAATGTCAATCAAACTTATGGAATGACCAATTAGAACAGGACTGGTAATATATGTGTGTTCCACAAATACCAGTGGGTCAACAAAATATTTTGGTAGGTTGTGAAGCCTAGACACTTGACAGTACTGACAAAAATCAGCTACCTCAATTCTGTCGCTTAATATTATAACTTTTATGATAATTTGAAAAACGTTGTTTTGTAAATTAAATGAAGCAATCAATCTGCGTACTTTGTTGTCCATTTGCAATGATACAACAAAGTACAATGTGGCTACTATCATCTTTTTTTAGCTCCGATGAGGAGCTCTAGGAATACCCAGTTGGTTGACTAATAGATGTTCTTCATTCTCCTTTTGTATGGGCAGCCATCAGGGCAAATAGCTCCGATGAGAAGCTCTAGAAACACTCGGCTGATTGTGAAGCTCTAGGAATACCCAGCTGATTGATTAATAGATCTTTTTTCATTCACTTTTTTGTATGGGCGGCCGTTAGGGCCACTAGTTGCGATGACAAGCTCTAGAAATAATCGGCTGATTGGGGAGCTCTAGGTATACATACCTGAATGAGTAATAGACCTTTTTTCATTCTCTTTTTTGTATGGGCGGCCGTTAGGGCCACTAGTTGCAATGACAAGCTCTAGAAATAATCGGCTGATTGGGGAGCTCTAGGTATACATACCTGAATGAGTAATAGACCTTTTTTCATTCTCTTTTTTGTATGGGCGGCCGTTAGGGCCACTAGTTGCGATGACAAGCTCTAGAAATAATCGGCTGATTGGGGAGCTCTAGGTATACATGCCTGAATGATTAATAGACCTTTTTTATTCTCTTTTTTGTATAGGTGGCTGTTAGGGCCAATTTTTTTAATTATCATTAGCTCTGATGAGAAGCTCTAAAACACTAGGCTGATTGATTAAGAGATCTTTTTAGCTCCAATGAGGCGAGTCGATTGGCCGAGCGGTTAAGACAGGGGAACCGTGACATACAGCCATAATATCGGCACTGATTCGAACGGCACGCTCGCTCTTCTCGGATAAGGACTGTAAAATGTAGGTCCAGTGTACACAATTGGCTTGTGTGCACCATTCGAGAAGAGTAGGGGGTTACCCCGGTGTACTGGTCCATCTCTAGTCCCCTGTCCGGCCACAGAAGGAGCGCTCACGACGCGGCCCATGTCCAGTATCCATCCTACCTGCGAATCCTTCTACCACACTACGTAAGCTAGATCATACACACTAGCTACGTAGTGACTCGATAAGAAGAAGAAGCTCCAATGAGGAGAATTAGGGCCAATATACTTCACTGCCTTTATTATACTGCCCTCATTGGAGCTTTCGAGACCTTGTTAAAATCTAAATTTTAAATCCGAGTCCCAAATGGTGCACTAAGGCTACCTCTCTGCATTAGGCATGTGTGGATAAGGGGGTGAGTGGACTGCGATTAATTATGGATTTCTGAACTGGGTCGCCTCTCTAAAAGGTTGCAGAACACTGCTATACACAGCTCTCTCTGGTAGTCCGTACTTTCACCATGCACGTTCTTACCTTACGAACAGTGATTCCAAACTCAGTCCTACAACTGAAGCATCTGTCACCATCAATCCATTCAGGAGCTTTTTCAGATGCAAACATTGCTTCGCTCTCCTTCTGTTGAGGGAATGTATGACCTTTGGAAAATAGAAGAAAATAGTTTAAATTTTACAACAAATTGGGATGAAATAAATATAACAAAGTCCATAATAACACAAGGTACAAAAGATATTCTTCCTTTCATTTGATCATTTATTTGTTCATTAATATAAGAATTGATTCAAGAATTTTATTTAAATTTACATTGTAGCCAAGAGTCAAAATATGAGAATAGAATAATCTTATTACATTATTCATGAATAAAATTTAACATAACACATTGTAAAGAACATCAAACTTTTCACTAACCGGCACAGTAAAAAAGCGCATTGCTATTGGAAATAGAGATATAATATACACAAAAGTGTTACTAACTCAAGATATCCATCGGTTTTTGGGCCTTAAATAGAGAAAAATAGTATACACAAAAGTGATACTAACTTAAAATATACATCTGTTTTGGGCCTTAAATCTTATGTCCAAGTTTTTGCTTTTGGGGTGCATGACGTGAGCTATTAAGGATGACTCGTGTGCAAGATCAAATGCACAAAACTTTGAACATTTGCAAGTCACAGTTATGCTGAATAGCTTATCTACCTGTTTGCAAAGTGAACAGAGCAGAGTAGCTCAGTCGGCTTAAATGGTCCCCGGTTCAATTCCCATCGCTGCTCTCCTTGTGTTTCAGCTGGAGGGCTGAAATTCAAGTTATGATAGCGCACCGTCTTTTGGAAGAGAGCCATTGGTCCTGTGTGCATTATGACCCATGTGCATGTTACAGAACGCAGTACACTCATTCATTCATTCATTCTTTATTCAGCCTTTTATAAATACCACAATACAATTTGTACATACAGCAAAAATAAAACTAAAAAAAAAAACAAAAATTCACAATACAGAATAAAACTGTAAATCTAAGAAGGCAAGGATTAAGAAAAACAATTAAAATCACTGTAGCTCACAAGCTTGTTAATCCATCCCTAGAGAAACAGCAATATAAAATGTACGATATGGTCCGGTGTTTACACCAAATAAATCCACCCATCTATCCATCCAACATGCAGCACAAGCATAAATTAATCATTCAACAGTGAATTATCACAACAATACAGAAAACAAATCTACCTTCAAGTTTCAATAGGTTGTACATATCCACTACTGTCTTCATTTTTGGTTCGTTGCGGAATGCAGTTCCCCATGCTTGAATCAGTTCAAGTATTTTATTCTTCAGTTCTTCATTACCAGACTAACAAGTGAAAAACATGATTTTTGTATGGTAATTAGTAATCGTGTGCTCTTTAAAGAATCAATTGACCTTTCAGAGATTAACCCCAATGCTCTGGTTCAATCAGCGTTCATCATTGTGGAATGAAGTGAACATAAATCTACTATCTACGGCTGCTATAGTATTCACAGACTATGCTATACTATGACATGTGAAAATTAGCACAATGATGCTGCAAGCTGTACATTACTCTCCGACCTTTACCCCTGACATTGAGACAACAAACCAAAAGTTTTCTCAGAACCATAATTTAACACATACAGTATTGTACCAAAAGTTAGTTTAATAATAATAATAATAATAATAATCACATTTTGGATTGAATTTACATCAGGAATATACATAGGAGTGATGTTTTTGACCTACCTGACATGTTATCGTACCGAGTACATAGTACGATTCCAAATACTTGCAAAAAAAATGTGCAATATAGTAATAACAATGTTATAATGACTATATTAATAAAGATGGTGATGACAATAGATAATAGTACTGGTAGAAATTAAGGTAACAATAAATTAATAACCATATCATATGAAAACTTAAGCAATCATGACTTACTGAAAGCAATTCCTTAAGTTCTTCCATAAACAGTTTGTTGGAAACTTCTTCATTGAATTCAATCCCACAATTCTTCACACAAGATTCCAATACCTAATAAATATGCAAATAGAGTATATGTAAATGTTGTATTTATAATTAGTGTTAAAAATATCAATTAACAAGATAATATAGAGTTTAAGAACAGTACACAGATGAATTAGTAATAATTCTACCGTGACCATCGTTCGTTCGTTCGTTCGTTTGTTCGTTCGTGCGTGCGTGCGTGCATGCATGCATGCATGTATGTATATATATATATATATACATATTTATTTACTAGTTTTGTTTATTTCGCATTAAGTTTTAGTACCGCCCATGCTTTGTTGATAGGCCAATTAAATTTCAGGCAACTTGTAGCTAAGTATCTCTAATGTATATCACTCACGCTGATGAAGTCCACAGGAGTGGACGAAATATTCGTGTTAAATAAATTA
>NW_022693058.1:292198-297668 GCF_011630105.1 Anneissia japonica | reverse complement strand
TCTGCTGTACCTTGCTAGGCCTAGGCTTATTATTGACTCAAGGTCGGGGAACCAAGGTAGGTAAACATGACGTTCTCTAAACCGGTCCGTCCGGAAAACCGGTCAAAGTGGACGGTCCGAAGGGTGGTCGGTATTGGGAGAGTTGACTGTATATATATATATATATATATATATATATATATTTGCTTGTCATGATTTTCCCTTTCCCATAATTTTTAACTTTTTTGTTTTTTGTAATGAAAAAAAGATGTGGAATAAAGATTGATTGAATGGTAATTATAGGCACAAGACAATTCCTGTGTCCCCACTCCCCATTATTACAATCATGTTTATTATTGTATAACTTACCTGTAAAGCATATAAAGCACCACGTGGGTTTTTATCTACAATTTTCTTTCTTATCGCTGAAAAAGCATACTTGGGTCTAAAGGAAAAAAAAAGAAACAAACTAAAATCGTTGGAATATTTATAAAAAGCATTAATATAATAGGTTTTTTTTCATAACAATAAAATGTTCACCTCAACTGTTTGTTTAAATAGTTAATAGCTCATAAATAATTCCTTGTATTTACTTTATATAAAAATAACTTCTGTTGTAATTTTATTCTTTTAAAAGGAAGTGAATAAATGTTGACTTAATTTCATTTGATAAATTTTAAATCTAGGCAAGTCCATTCAAAATAATCAAAATTAATCATCCTTAGTATACTTGCTACTGTATGAAAAGTTCAGAGCTATGAAAAGTCAATAACAACAAAAATATGAATAAGAAAGAGATGGATAATTATGGTATTCAATAATTACACTGTAAACAAGGAATTAATGAAATTAATAAAACTTAATGACTTGTAATGAATCACATAAACATACTAAGCAAATATTCTTACACAAAATTTACAATACAACATAATTATTAATTACTTCAAAATGATATAAATTTATAATGAGATACACATTAAAACAATTAAAGTTGAAATTGCCTAAAATAGCATTGAAAAATTTTTCGACTTACAGATTGTTAATTAATGTAAAACACAACAATTTAGCATGTAGAATAAAATCAACATAGAAATTATCTGAGTTGACTTGGCCAAAGTCGACTTGGGCAAATCAAGTTCACATTACTTATTTACAGACTTAACAAAACCATTAACTTGATATTTATAGAGTACCACAGTTGTGTCGTCACATCACCAGGTGGCGGCCTCTGGATGCTTGAATGACTTCATAATCTTAATGGTTTAGAATAGGCTTTCTGGAATAGGCATTTTAAAACCTAATAATTTACCATCAAAATGTAATAAAAACACGAAAAGCTCACATTTTAGTTATCGAACACATATTTAATCATCAATTAACATTTACAAAGAAAAATTAAGATACAACTTCTTAATAATTATGTTAGAAATTGGGATCAATGGTTTGAGAATAGAGAAAATGGCATCAGTTGAACGCATTTTGTGTCGCCGATAGCAACGGAGTAGCATCACATGGTTCCGTGACGTAACACTGTAGTACTCTATTGGCAAGGTAAATATTAGTCTCATGAGTCATAATTCATAACGCTAAAGTAATAAACTACTACAAAATGAAAAATAAAATAGACCCAGACTTAAGGTTATACGGTAGCAGGTCAAAACGGCAATAAACCGAAACGGCTATGATAAGCACCAAAATAGCAACAGACCAAAAAGGCAATAATAGGCATAGACCTTACTTGATACTTGACTGGATCCTAAAGTAAAAAGCCAATTTTGGCTATACTAGGATGACGGTGTAGTTGGATTAACAGGAATGAAACAGTTTACAAGTAGTTATGCTAGTTTTTTTTTTTTTCTTTTTACACATCTATGACAAATTGTTTAGATGCCTGATTTTGTTTGTATTTTAAAGTTTTATTTATTTGAATGTTTACTGCTGTTCAGTGTTACAGGTATATTGTGTTTCCTCAATCTTTTTATTATTAAATTTGTATATTATATTGTTATTAGGCCTATTATTATTATTATTAAATATTATTATTATTAAATATTATTATTATATTACTATTATTATTATTTTTCATGTGTTTTACTGACAAAAAATTGTTGTAGCCTCATTTTGTCTGTATTTTAAAGTTTTATTTATTTATTTATTTGGTTTGGTTTATTGCTGTTTTGGTCCATTGCCATTCTTGTCAAAAAGTGTTGCAGTGTTGGTTTACTGCTGTTTGGTCATTGCTGTTTTGACTTATTGCTGTTTTGACTAGAAAGCAGTTATAAGGTAGCCTACTTACTGAACATCTCTTTGTCGAATGGAATCACATATTTGTAAAATGCTGTTCCAATCCGGCTCTAAAAGTAACTGGCTTGTTGCTTTATCTGTCCATTTAAAGAGAAAAATCTGATTAACTGAAGAAAATCCAGACTAGGGCCTACAGCACAGCTTATACACATAAATAAAGAAAGGACACATAGGCCTAGGGCCTACCCTCTAAAGTAACACTAGGCCTAAACAGCAAACACTGCTTTTTACTTTGTGGTGACTGAGCAGCAGTTCCAGTACTACTACTACTATCTAGGCTAGTAGTACTAGTAGTAGTAGTAGTAGCCCAGTGGAGGTAACATTCGAAGGACAATTGTTCACTTACCTATTAACTTATCGAAATTTCCTTTGCCTGAGCTAAACATGTCTGTATTTTGACACAAGGTAATGCTACTTTGAAATATCTAATATCTGTTTATCCGACAAATTGAGATAAAGCAAAATAGTCTTATGACTGCTGCATCATCACTCTTTTCGTCTAAAAAAGTAAATAGGGTGTTCATGACCTTTGACACGTTTCCGGTTCAGGGAAATGAAATAAGCAGATATATTAGGTGGTTCAAATATTATACTATATTATTTTTCAGTTATTTATATATCTTTAAAATAATAAAATGTTTATATTCGATCATAGGAAAGAGCAAAATGTAATAATTTTTGGGGTGTAATCATTGGAATAAAATCAATACTAATTTAAAGAGAGGGCGCTATAAACATAAACAACAACAAATTCCAAATTCTAAAAAATGGTTGCAAGAGTCTGCTTAGTTTATTCTTAATATTCCTGATATGATTTCGTAATGTATTTGTTACTAGGTGCCACTGGTGTCGGGAAGACTCTACTTTTACGGAAAATAAAAAATATCCTTTATTATTTAAGTAAACCTAATTTTACACTTACACTTAAGCTAGGCCTAGGCCCTCTCTAGGCTAGCTAGGCCTAGGCCGCTTATCCAGCAGTAGCAGTTGGCAAGCCACTCTGCCAAGTAAAGTGACGACGGGAGTTAACGATGTGCCCAAGTAAACATAGGGCTAGCCCTAATCGGAGCTTAGAGTATAAATTATTGGTCTATAATTACTTAGTACAATATAATATCCGCAAATCATGAAAAAGGTACACACACCATCACTTATTTACAATTCAATCGCGTTTTTTTATAATTTAATTTATAAAGAACATAGTTAGAATGATTACAAACAACAGTTTATGACAACAATAACAAGAAAATCTCAATAAAGAAAAATGAAGACAAAATAAATATTTAACGATGAAAATAAAAATGTATAGTATCTATTATTCTAAGTCAATGACCAAACAATTTAGAATATTAATATACAAAGTTGTATTAGAATTATATTATTAATCTGCATTACTGTACAATGTTATCAAAAATATATTTTTGTAGAATGTATTTAACATTTTCCCACTGTAGCACACAGCATACTGTATGTAAAGAATTTTAATTGCGCGAATGATACCTCAAAAACCAGCTCAAGTTTGCGTGGAAAATTACTGTCTGGAGCACACATTGTACTGTTGTTGCATGTTTCGCTTGTAACTATCTTCTTAATTCCTTAACTGCCATACATTTCTATACCAAAGATGAATCTGAAAAGTCAATGTCAACAATACCAACAGTGAGATAAATATCAAATTTATTGTCTTGATTTTATATTTATATCATCCAACTAGAATAAGAAACATGATGAATTGAAAAAAGAAAGATTTTCTATAGTTATAGATGCAAGAAGAGAATTATTTTTATAAATACTATTGTTATTATTACAGTATTATGTTATTGATAATAGAATGTTTATCATTTATCACTTACTTACAGGTTGGGACGAATATCGTAAAAGTGAGTGTTGACAAAAAACGAGAAGGTTCTGTACGCGAGGTCGGTGGTGCAATGGGACCAATCTGGTTCAAATACTATAGCGAATGCCATGCAGTGATGGTAAGTCTATAAAATTGTTTTACTTTTATATGTAGAAACCAGATAAAATAATATAAACTTAAAGATAAATTTTAGTTAATGTACATCTGTCAAAATCCTGAAAATTTTATCAAAACACTGATATGCTTAATTATAAGGATCAAATACATTACTTATTTACAACAATAATAATATTATATAAATAATAATAGTTGGATTTATATACAGTAGTGCTTTACACCTTTACAGTCTCAAAGCACTGAAAGCGTAGACAAGTTCGTACAGACGCAGATCAGAACAATTCAGTTTTTTTCTGATTTACATCCGTAAACATACAAGGTAAGGCTGCAGTCAACTCCCATTGTTCAAGTTTCGTAGCTAAATATTCTTTTGTAAAATTTAAATTTTATTTAATTTTCAGTTTGTGATTGATGTTGCAAATCCTTGTCAAGTTTCATCGTCGTGTATACAGCTTTTAACTGTTCTCTCCCACAAAGAGTTACAGCAGAAACCATTTATCATCATCTTTAATAGAAGGTGAGTAGGACTCCTTCTATTTAACCTTAATGTGTTTAATGAACAGAGTCAAAATATATCACCATCATCAACATATTAGGGTAAGGATAATATATAGAAAATGAGAATTAAAGATCTTGTTAGTTAATTTATTTATAATTGCAATTATAACATAAATATATAATACTTTCCGACTAGGTAATTTGTAAATTTAGCCTCACTGTTTTGCTTTTCCAGTATATTAAATAAATAAATACTTTTTATTTTCGTCATGAGTCACAGCGCCTCAGAAATAGCATGCTAGATAGATAGCACATTATAAATGATGTTTTATTATTATTTTTATTATTATTATTATTATTATTATTATTATTATTATTATTATTATTATTATTATTATTATTATATTGTTATTATTATTATTGTATTATAATTATTTTAAAAGAATTAATGAAAAATAATATAAAAGTAAATAAACTAAGGAACTTTTTATTTTTAGTGACATCCCATCTCAAGTGAAGCCTTGCAATATTAAACAGCTCATGCGATTGGATGATGTAATTCAGGCTGCTAAGCAACCTATCAAAGTTGTTGATGTAAGTGCCAGGCAGGAAGAAAATTTAACAGAGATCATGCAATGGATGATAACTGTCTCTTATACACATCTAGATGTGTATAAGAGACAGGTTTACAAGTAGTTGTGCTAGTTTTTT
>NW_022693058.1:276034-290689 GCF_011630105.1 Anneissia japonica | reverse complement strand
ATTATAACATAGGTAAGCGTGTGTTTTCAGGGTCCCATTTTGGAAATCTCTGGATCCGCCTCTGTATATATGTGCATATAAATAGTATTACAGTTAAATAAGATTACCCTGATCAGAAGACACCACACACTAAGAAATTGCACTGTATTATACATTTTTTTTTTTACACAGTTTTATGTATACACACAGTATGCATATTATTTCATCACTTTAAATACATACCGTACTGTACTGTAGAAAAGTACATATAAGTTAAGTAAACACACAATAGAAATAATTATAACAATATTTCTATATAATTTAATTGAAAAAAAAAGAACATTGCATAGAAAAGAACCAATTAAAGAAACATAATAAAAATTGTTTATAACAATGTTTTTAAGAAATAATTTACATTCCTTCATAAACCTTTTTTGCATTGTATTAATATGCATGACATTGTAAATCCAAAAGTACAGAATATGAAAAGTTATTTTTCGTAGAACTGCAAACGCAGCAATTTCATACTGAAATACAAATGCAACAGCTGCAAGATTATGACTCTTAAAGTTCACACTTCAATCTATCAAGATTTTTTTTACAAAAAAATTCAAATAAAAAACTAAAATATAATGAATTATTATCACTATTATTTTGTTTCATTATTTTCTGTCTTCATTTACTGTGGAATGTGTTTTTAGTACAAGACCTTCTTAGTTTATATTGTTTATATGAAAGTTCAAAATATTAATAATTAAAATTAGCACATGTAATTTTTAAAATGTTAGAATAATTTAAATGAAGGATGTAAGTTAATGCTTTTTAAAAACAATTATTACATTGAATGATTAGTACCTACTTATTCATATCAATCATATAAATAGTTAATAAAAAACACTTAAGATTATATTAATATATTAAATAGAGGTGGGAAAAGATTACTTGTTAAGAGGATGTTAATGTACCAAGGTACTATACACGCAGGTGGGGTAAGTATCTGAACCTTACATAAAGGAATGTAGTTTAAAACAATTGCCATAAGGAATGTAGATATTCAAATATATAGTAAACAGCACTTGAATGACACCTGGAATGAGGAATGTACAGGTGGCTAACAGGTTGGACAATAAAAGCCTGGTTCAAACGAGAGACCTAGTATCTGGATCGGGAGCTAATCGTTAGCACCTGTGTGAGAACAGCCAATCGGTTAGCGCTAACCATTAGCGGTATCCAGATACCGCTAATGGTTAGCAAGCACTATCGGTTAGCACGTTGAGCGCGTTTCTATCATCAACTACTCAAACGTACACGTTTAAAATTTCCAGTTTCTTACTGGCCAGTTATTCGATCTTCATATTCTTGGTATCCGGATCGGGATCTTCTCGTATGGACGCACGGCAGCTAACGGTTAGCAGGATCCGGCTAACCATTAGTTGCTGTGTAAGAACAGAGCCAGTAAACAGCACTTGAATGACACCCGGGATAAGGAATGTACAGGTGGCTAACAGGTTGGACAATAACAAGTGGCACCTCAGATCAGGAATGTACAGGTGGACTAGAACAATTTCCAGTTTCTTACTGGCCAGTTATTCGATCTTCATATTCTTGGTATCCGGATCGGGATCTTCTCATATGGACACACGGCAGCTAACGGTTAGCAGGATCCGGCTAACCATTAGTTGCCGTGTAAGATCAGAGCCAGTAAACAGCACTTGAATGACACCCGGGATGAGGAATGTACAGGTGGCTAACAGGTTGGACAATAACAAGTGGCACCTCAGATCAGGAATGTACAGGTGGACTAGAACATATGGCACCAAAAAAAACCCTGATAGCATTTTAGACATCAACAAAGAAAGGGAAATTTTACATTTTTTAAGTTCACCTAATTACCAGTACATTACAACCACAAATACACTTCTATAAATATATTATTGCAGCAATTATTTATATACAAGATTTCCAAACCGTGTTAGAATGATATTAATGTTTATAAATTAGATTCTCAAATAATTTAAATATGATTGAATTCCTAAGTTTCTATTTCAACTACCATCTTCTCTGGTACTTTATTATATCTATCAGAATCCCCATCTCCTCCCATTACTGTCTCCTCCTCATCTTCTTCCGGCACAAGATCATTATCAGAAAACTCATTCAGGGCGTCCTCTACAGTCTTAAACATGAATTTTTCATAGTTGGGAATATTGCTTCTGGACAGTTTTATGTTCACTTTTTGCTGTGTGTTGAAAAAAGAAGAAAAACTAGTAAAGAGACAGGAATTTCCTTATAAAGAATACTTGTCATTCCTTTTGTTTTTGGCAGTAATTTTCAGTTTGGAATATGAAAGACATTTCTAAAGAAGTGAAGACAACTTTCCCAATTGGCAAATAGAAATGACAATTTATTGACTGAATGTTCAGTTAATTAGAAAAGAGATTATTTATGGTACTTACCCTCACACAAGCAAATGCAACCTGAACATTTAACAATTTGCAGTCATTTAAGACATTTTGCAGACCCTGTAATGACAATGGAAAGTACAAATGTACTAATGAAAATAACAATAATGATGATAATTTTAATGATTATGATGACAGATAATAATGACATCAAGACAAGGATGATAATCATAAGGCTGAGATATGCGGGTCACTCAGACCATACTCGATATCACAGAGATGTATATAGTTTGGTTAAGGCGGAGGTATGATTGTCACTTTCAACTTAGTGGAGGAATGTCCCTAGCTCAGGGTTCTAGCTGTAGAAAATTACGGGTGGGTGGGTGACACACATTTCAAGGGTGGGTGGGTGATAACATTGGTAAACTCTAAATAATATGAGTGGATTTTAAGGATGGAAAAGTGGGTTAATAAGGGTGGGTGGAAGGCCATGAAATTAGCTTTAGACTGAGCGGAAATGGCTGGGTGGCCCTGCCCACCATAACTACATCCCTACTACCCTAGCATTATTTGTAAATTATCAATTCTTTGTTTGGGTTAATCTATTGAAAGAAATACTTTATAAAAAACTTTATTTTCAATAGCAATTGGGAAAACCAAAAATATAAACAATATCACACCTCTATGACGGAATAATCTGTGTCAGCAACATGAGTAAAATCAAAGATGACAGAGTTTACACCGCCCATAAACATGACATGTTCGTCTAGTAAGTTCTCAACCTTGTTGAGGGCGGGATAGTTCAAACCTCGTTCCAACTGTATCACTGTCACATTACCGACTTTATGTGTCTGAAATATAAGAGAATGTGTGATACTTCATCAAATTCAACCAATCAACCAATTAATCATTCAATCTGGATCACTCCATCAGTTAATAAGTAATTAATTAATCAATCACTATGTAATTATAAACAATACCTTAGCGCCAGGACGAGAAATTGGACCAAGTAATATTAAAAGGTCTACACCAATGCCAATCAAAGTTCCATATTCTACACCCAACAGCAGTGACAAGAAGAATGTCGTGAATAGGGTCACAAGATCCATCTCTGTAAAAGAATATAAAAAAAGAATATAAAAAAATATATATTATTAGAAAAAGTAATTCATATTTTTTAAACAAACATACAACAATAAATTAACATATAATACATAATGAGAGGTTGAATTAAATATAAATTAAAGTACGTACTTCGCACCCGCCATAAGTTGGGGACAATTTTGTAATCAACCATAAAGATGACGGAGTATATAATTACTGCTGCTAGTGATGCTTTTGGAATATACTGGAACAGTGGCGTCAAGCATGCAAGCGAGATCAACACCAACGATCCTGTAATAATACCAGCTAACGGTGATCGTACACCACTTTGACAATTAATGGCTGACCTGGAAAATGTAAAAACATATTATTTTATCGAATGTGTTTGCTAAGACTGAAAATTCAATCAGAAGATTTGAAAAATTGAAAACAAAAAAAATTTCATTTTTTGACTGTACAATAGTAAGCATGTCACTTGGTAGTTAAGGTGCTTGTCTTTCTAAACCACAGTACTAGGTTCAAATCCTGTTCAAATCATTTTTGTTCATGCTTTCATACAGTACACTTCCAAGACTTCATTATGGAGGTATAGATGCAGTGGCGGCTCTAGGATATATTTTCTGGGGGGGGGGCTAAATTCCGACAGGGGGGACTTGAGCTTGTAGGCTCGAGCTAGAGGAAGGGGTTGAGAGGAGGTTCCCCCTCCCAAATGAGATTTTTTTTAAGAATATCAACCTCTGGATGGCCGAAAATGGCACTCTCAGACTGTGACAGACATGTGTTAAGACATGTGTTGGCTTGGTGTGGGCCTATTTTTATATGTTTTATGGTCTGACTGCCCGACGAGCACTGTCCGGCGGGTGAGTTGACCTGTCTGGGGGGGGGCTTAATCCCCCTTCCCCCCGCTGGTGCTGCCACTGTATAGATGGGAAATTTCAAAGCGAATGTTGTGAGTATTATGGTCAAACAGATATATGGTTAGTTTGACCAAAAGAAGTCCAATCCAAATGTGGCAAAGACAAGCCAAACCAGTCACTCCTCGCAAAAAAAAAAAAATCAATTTTTAGTTACTAATACATGGTTAAACAGTAAAACGAATGTTACAAAATTGTGAAAGAATCATTTAAATCCGATGTTTGTTGGGAAGTTACAGGAATTTAAACATACACCTGTTTAAAGAATAGTATTTGAGGAATCAGCCTTCAAAATTTACAATTTTGTGGAATGGCCTTATTTATGTCTACTTGCTGATCCGTGGCGCGATTAAGGTCCAATCTCTTTCGTCGTAGTGGTCGCAGTCCCCTTTACAGTCAGAGAGTGATGTTATGTGGGGCCTAGAGATTGCACATCGCTACAGGTCAAAAAAGTACTATTTTTGAGGGGAATAATACTTTTTGAGGAGAATAGTACCTTCTATTGCCCCGCTTCTTAACCAAGCAGATGCCTAGAATCTATGTATGAGGTATATATAATAGCTAATAATACATGATGATAAGTTTCCCAGTACAAATCTGAGTTCAAAAAACAGATACATTTAGCATGGACAGAAACTACATGGTTGCCAAATGTATCCAATCCTACCTTGAGAAACTGCCAGTAATTGGATACGATGACAAGAATGACCCTCCAAGATTACAAGCACCTAGAAGAATAAAAACAAAATTTCTAAACCATACGGATGCAATGGTGGTTCAACACTAGGGTACCGGTAGATGCTGAGATGATTCAGCACGAGGCTGGACATGGAGGCAAATCTGTTTCAACATTTATTTGTTAATTTTCAATGGTTCCTGTGCACCTTCTGTCACACAAATTATATTACATTTTTATAAAGTATATCGAATGTAAATTGACTCACAATTTATTTTATTTTACTTTCTTAACCTATCCCATTAATTTGATGAAATTAAGCATTCATTATTTTTATTTAAATTGCTTCTTTTCTTGGTTCATAGGCTATCTCAGTCCTAGGACACAGACCATAACTCTATACAGGTCCTATAGGAATCCTATAGGATCCTATAAGATCCTACAAGATTCCTATAGCATCCTATAGGACTTTTTTTTTTTGTAAGGGATACCACTACTGGCTCTGGGAGAATTCTATGACTATTGTGTGACCATTTTTAAAATTTCCATGTCTGGAATAGGTTCAGCTCTTTATAACCATGTAAATTAAGAGTGAAAACATTGACAAGTAGCTTACCAACAGCAATAAGTTCTTGGTTTGAATCTACTTTATAATTCCCTTTACGACCTAAAAAAAAAAAACAATTTTAAATTTTCAAAATGGCTTCTGGTGTTAGATTTGTACGGATCATTTGCATATGTAAATTTGCTCTTTAAAAGTTTGGTGAAAATATGCAACTGTGTGTATAGGGCATAGCTTAATACTAGTACTTACCAAATCCTTTAGCAATGGCAACATTTTCAAGAAAGCCTATGAGTGGGATAAGTATTATTCCAGAGTTAAGCACCTGTGAACAATTATAGACAACAGTGGTAAGATTTAGTCTTCTATTCTCAAACAATTGGAAGTGCAAAGAATAGACACAATCTCAACTTCAAGTGAGATTTGGTACTTCAATGCAAAGCAGTATGAATATATCATAAGAGTATTAAAATCTTGAATGGATTTAAACAATGCCCAATGTTGAAGCTAAATAAATGGCAAGGACAGGAATGGATACTTCTCTGTGAATTTTAGCAGTGGAATAGCTTGTAAGAATTCTAGCCTAGAATTGTAGTGTCTTCTAGTATAATTGGTACTACTATGGGCATTTATAATACACCTCTTCCTTGAGGTTATAAAGTGCAATCCTTTTCCCTGGTCATTGGTGCACATACTTTTTAAGTGTTGTTGCTGGTAATCTGTCCTGAAGCAGGCAAACCCTACCAGGTACCCATATTACTGGAGAGAAGCAATGCAGATAAAGTGGCTTGATCAAGGACACAAGTGAAATGCACAGCGAGAAATTGAAACCCAGACCTCAAGGTTGGGAAACCAAACCGTTCCCACTGCACCAAACCTCCTTAAACCTGAGTCAAAGACTATCACAGAGCTTAGCTGTTGATAGGCATAAAGCTTCTTGGAAAATATCAATTAGAGAACCTTATTGACAATGTTCAATTCCAAGTGATTTAGAAGAGTTTACATGTATTCAACCTAACTTTATCTATTATTTACAAAGTATAAACACTATACAAAAGAAGCCCATGCATTTTCGTATATAGAGTGTCACTTGCTGTGACTGTTTATAGTATTGTACCAATAGCAGGTCAACCCTGGTTGCTGACTGTATATATTATCACTGGATGTCACATTCTTCCACTGAATTATTAACCACCAAATGTCAAATAATTTTTTTTTTAATTTGAAAAAAATATGAATTCTACATTCTTTTGGACAAATAGGTCAACAATTATAAACAGATATTTGGTTTTATGACCTAGTCATCAATTCAAAAGTTCTGGGATCAATCCTGGCAGAAAAAAATTTCATGATACTCCCATGCACCACGCCCATTTCTCCTCTCTACCACCATATGTCCCTCTCCCCACCCCCATTGGCAAAGCCATGTTGGCCATAACTTTTACTTTTTATGACAAGATATACAGCCCTCAATGATTGTAGAGAACCTCGCTATATTTTACCATATCATTGTCAACAACATAGGGTGTGCAAGAATGGTTTGAAATCACAAGATTGGTTTTTACCTCTAAAATATTCGGAGCACGGAAATCCGGTACTCTGAGCGGTGGGATGCCTGCTGTCATATTACCAGTAAGCGTGAACACTGTGGTCATTCCGTTTACTTTCAATGCATACGCGATCCCGCAGGTTAACATCACAACAACTGCATTACGAGCTGTTAAAAAGCATAATGTTATGAGAATGCGCATATATCAAATTTTCAAATCTATGCCTGTTGAAACAAAACATGCAGAGCTTTCAAAAATTTATGCAAATTATAGAAGGTGCAAAAGTAATACAAGGCAAATTTCATTGTTGATTATTAAACCTTAATATACACGCACTTTATGAATACACCAAACATGTTTCTACACGCAATAATTATGAAGAGCACTTGGCAATATGGCAGGTATTATTCTATTTTAATGAACGAAAGCATGAAATGTGAGTGTAGTTGTAGCATGGTGTTTAAGATACATGCATTCCAATCCCAGGGTCTAGTGTTTTCATTTCCCCCTAGTCCACATAGCCATTCCCCACTCCCCCTCTCACCTCTCCTCTTCATCTGACAAGCACTGACTCCCTGTTTTTGGATGCCACTTGTGGTTGTGGTACTAAAAGTACTAATTTAATGAACAAACTAAAGTTAATTGTGATTGTAGTTCTGTATTAACCATATGTACCATATTTGTACCATATTAAACCCTAAAGAAACCTTGTTGTGGCAAGAAATATTTACACTTTTGACCCCTATCAAAATATCATCCCAGAAAAATGAACTAAGGGTCATAGGTAAGGATCCCAGTCAGCAATTCAATTCAAGCATATTTTCTCATTCTCATCACCTTTCAACACTCTAACATCAGACTTATATTCTATACAGTTAATTCTATACCTCATTGGATTCACAATAAACCTTCCCTCTTTCCCTCCCTCTCCCCCACCATAAAAAATGGAGTTTGAAAATGAAGCAAGCTTCTCACCAGTTCCAAATAACCACATGATTTTCAGCAACACTTTCTTTTGGGTTGACATCGTCGTACCCTGCAGATTTTTTGTCTGTCGATCGCTATATTGTTTGCAACACTGGTTAAAGGAGAAGCAATGAAAACTAGAAATGATAATTGACAGTGGCAAAAAAAAAATCATTTGGTTTAAAGTTTGAGTATATGGATGATTTAAAGTTCAGTACTATATGACTTGATTGAAAGGATGACAATTGACATGATTTCTATTGCATCTAAGGTCAATTAAGCCATAATAAAATGGAAAATTAAATGTCTTTAAACTGATTACTTACTCTTAATATTGCCAGGACCACCATGCAACTGACACCTAAAAGTGTGTCCCATTTTCTAGTGAAAGAAATGAAACAATATTGAATCCATTTCGACATACACCAAATTTAAGACAGAATTATTGATTTTTTAGAGTAGTATGCTATCATTAAGGAAGAATAAATATTTAAAAATAAAATATGTACTGTGCGAAAGTATTTACAATAAATATTTATTAATATCAGTCATGATTATCATCCATAATCCATAATTAGGTTAAGTGTATTAAAATAAATTTGGCTTTCAAATACACGTGTACTCAATTGCCATAAACTTGTGTTTATAATTGTGTATTTTAACTGCTCAATATTATTTTATTATATCAGGTTTAAATTTATTATATAATATATATACATGTGTGTGTATGTGCGTGTGTGCGTATATATACATACAAGTTTATGTATGTGCCTCAGAATAAAATATTGTACGAGTACTTTCATAGGTCATCATCAAGTCAGGATAAGTGCTAGAATAATATTTTTTATTTGGCATTCAAAATTGTGCACATGTTCTTAATTGTAGTTTATAATTGTGTACTTTAACTACTCAATATTATTTTATTATATCCTGTATTTCATTTGCTTAAATAAAACTTTATATCCCACCTGTATTTATCTCACAACAATATCCTGTACCTACTCGTTTTTTAACAAACCTTTTAAAACTCCCCAACACTGGTAATTTTATTGCATATAATTATTTCCAAGTGTTCTGTTTCCTCATCGTAAAAAACTTTATTGGTCTAATTATTACTTCCGAATATGAAATGTAATTGTTATTGATTGGAAGATACGAGAATGTGAATGGTAATACTTTTTATAGATCAATATGAAAGCAGCAAATAGTTGTTAGCATAGCATTAGGCCAAAAAAAAATTGCTTGTTTGCCCTCATCAACCCACCCCTAACTCACTGAAAAATATAGGGGCGGAAAAACAAAAACAAAAAAAAACCTAAAAAAATGGGGTTTTTTAGCTTTTTTCTTTACAAATGAAAAATAACGTGAATTGATCTATATTTTTTGCTCGATGGTCAACAACGTTGTCTACAATTGTTGTATGATGTAAGATATTGCTATTCTATGCCTATATTCATTGCAAAATGTCAACTGTGGATAATTTTGTAAAAAAAAAATTTAAAAAATATAAGAAAAACTTTTTCCACCCTAGTTATAATTTTTTTTAAAAGGGCAAACAAACAATTTATTTTTTTTTAACCTTGTATATGGCAAATGAGATTATCCATATAATAAATTATAAAAAACAACTTTCTAAAAAAACATTTCAAAGTAAAATATATACGCTCAGTAGTTACCTTCAGTTTTATGGAACTGTGCTATGCTGATATTAATACAAATAATTTTTGATATGAATGTTTAATTGATTAATATTTAGTATTCACTAACCTTGTGTATTTAATAACTTTAATTAATTCCTTAAAATCATGGAAAAATGATTCTGACGCCATTTTGACACCAAAGATATTCTTCAACTGCCCAAACCCGATAGTGATAGCAGCAGCTGACGTGAAACCTGATATCACAACCGATGAAATAAAGTTTGTCACAAAACCTAAAATAGAATGGAAAAAAATGTGAGAATCCTTTTAATTAGGCATTGAATAAGATTGCTCCCTATTTATGGCACTCAATGTAAAAAGTAATCAAAACATGTACAGTATATTCACAGGTATTAAAAAACATTTTTCCAGAAGAACATTAATGTAGAAATAATAGATCTTTTGGATCTACAAAAATCAAATTTTTTTTTTGGTAGAATGGCAGATTTATTTTATGAGAAAAACACACATAAAAATTCAATAGAAAATTAAAATCGACTGAAGTTGTGTTGCTAGCTATTACCCAATAGAAGGGTGACTCAGGGGTGGATCAAGAATTTTTTGAATAGGGAGACAACATTTTCATAATAAGTAAGTGAGTAGCACTTACTTCAATGCATAACATTGATATGCATTGAAGTTTTAGAATTTAGTGGCAAAACGGGTGGGGGGAAGGGCACATTCCCCTGTGTCCCCCCCCCCACTCCCATGGATCCATGCCTGCGACTATGTCTTACACAAATGATGCAGAAGAATTCAGATAATTTTGCAGTCCGAAATTTGCATTATGCATGAAATTCCTGTGGATGTTGCCAAAGGCAGCAGGCTACTTGCCCCCCCTCCCCCTGACATTTAGCCCCGAGACAGAACAGAACTTGGACTGAAAAAATAAACTGAACTCTGATGAACAAAAATGAACTCTGAGTTCCAAAAATATACCCATTTTATAATTGCATCAATATCTGTAAAAATATTTACGCTATTAATACAAAATTTTGCAGTGATTTGACTTTCGAAATTTAAAATTTGTTATTGTCATGATTTTGTCATGAACGTGAATGTGAGACCAATCATATTGCGTGCCACACCGGAGATTACAAGAAGTCGATAAAGACAGGAATAAGATCAGTCTAGTGAAAGATATAGATTTTTATAAATCAAACAAGAATTGTATACTAAACTGCATGTTGAAAATGATCAATAGAAATAAATAGAACAGCTGTGTTGCCATTCAGCTGGGAATTAACGATCAATACGTTGTACATTCTCCCTTGTACTACTAAGCAATGAATTCAAACAAATTAGGTCTCTTGGCTTAAACAATTCTAAAGGCTAAAGCTCAGAGCTTGTTTAATTGCGACCTTTTCCATTTTATTATCATGCTTTATTGCCTTTCGAGATATTATTATTATTATTATTATTATTATTATTATTATTGAACAATTTCCTTTAAGCAAAACCACATGCCTACTTTTTAGTGTAAATAGTTTTTGGTGTAAAGGAAATTGTTCAATATTAAATGTAAAACAGATGAAATGTTATCAATATTAATATTAATGCATATTAATTAGAATGTATGTTTAAAATTTAAATAAATTTCTTTTAATGACAGAAGTTTAGTCTTGTTAAATCGATATTTTTAAATAAGTGTTTTTAAAAAAATACTCTTTAGAATGTATAATAGAAAATAAAAAATTCTCAGATAATTACCAAGATGGAATATGCCCATCATGATCTGAATGAATCCGCAGAAGAAAGCTAGAAGGATGGCATACGTCGGGTCATTTGTCTCTGGGTCATCCGCCAAAGCAACACCGTAGCCACTGACCAAAAGTGACATAATGGCAGTCGGCCCTATAGTTATGTCACGGGACATCCCCAGAAGACAGTAGATAAAACCGCCGAGAGCAGCTGAGTACAGACCATACTATAAATAGAACAAATACAATTATACACATAATTATCTGTAAAATATAATAATTAATAAGTAATAATTTAAGTTGTTTAACTTGGGTTTGAATTAATACATGGAAAATTGTATGAGGGTCAGAGAAATATTTCAATCCCTATGCAACAATTTCTAACTAGAAAATGGAGTACAACTAAACTAATTGCTTAATAGAAATAACAGGCAAGATAAATCAAATACTATACCCTAATGGGTTTTTGCCTATCATTTACATATTATAATGTGATGACTTTAAATTCTATTAAAAATTATATATTATTTAAATATTTGATCCTTAAAATGGTAATGATGATACTGAAATTAGTTTTAAACTCAAGCAACAGAAAGAATGGAAACGAAACAGTAAAAGATGGAACAGTGTTGAAGATGGAAGTGTTTTTTTTTAAAAATTTGCATTGACTTATAGAGCAACCAAACAATAAACCTGGTCTCAAGTTTAAATGGTAGAGAATATTAATGCATGTTTTTTTAACAATGCATTACAGTAGCTACTTACTATCTGTAATGGAATGTTAATATCTATGCCCCTATTATATAATATATATTATATTTAGAATATAGATGTTTAGGATGAGTCTTCTATGATAATAATATGCTATATTTCACCCCTTGCATATTATTTCCTAGGAGGCCCCAGTCAAATTTGTAATTGATACAATACAAATGATCCTCTCTATGACAGAAGCAAACAGTACAGCAATACAATGAAAATCATAGGGCAGCTGAGTTAGCATATTTGCTTACAATAAGCTTTCAGTTTTGTAATTCTTTCGTTTAAAAAAAAACGAAACAAAATAAATGGCGAACATTATAGTCTGAAGAGGAAAAACTCAGATTATTATAAATAATATATCAGACACATAATGAACAGTTAACATTTTCAAAGAAATAATAACACCAAAAGACAAAATCAATCATAAAATATCCTAAAAACTAGCTACTGTGTTACCATGGAGGTATGATTGGGAAGGAGATCACTCGGCAACAGATCCCTTTGACGCGACAAACCAATGTGTTCCCCGCCTTTGGATCACGCGCGGGGGCGTATTACCCTATAATTCATGTTTTTTTGTTAGCAAAAACTTGGCAACAACATGCGTTTATACGCTTCAGCAGCGCAGTTGTGTACGCAATAAAGCGTTTGATTTTAACCCATTAAATATCTTTATAATGAACAATGTTCCCATGATTGGATTTTTTTGGACTTTTAGTATGTTATTATGTGTATATTTCAGGAACAGATTCCGTAAAATATTTCTGTTAAAATTACTTTCGTGTTCATTATAATTTTGTCTAAAAATCGATTGGTCGACTATAAAGCTAAGGCAGCATAAAACTGAAAATTACTCTGATTTTGGAATGAATTTTCAAATAGTTAACCCTCGTTAACCCTAAGATGACTTAGTTTATTATAATCTTCCATCATTTCTTAATTAATATCTGTTAAAATTAAAATTATTGAGTTTTATCCAATTTATGGAAATTCAAGTTGAAATACACCATACTTTTAAAGCTGATGTAAATGATTTTTATTAAATTCGAAAGTCTTTTTCTTAGAAAACATTATTATGTTTGGTATTTCTTGAAAGATCAATGTAATAGCTTCATTGTGGAAATGATTGCGTAGCCACAGTGATTGACTGTAAGTAGTGCGCAATGAGAAAAGAACATGCTCTCTATTTCGCCATGTTTAATTTTTTGGTAATCTAAGCCAGCTGCGCATTTGGTGGCGGGGAACACATTAGACTTCCAAGGCATCGCGCAAACGTCCTATACGTGCTGCGGCAGCTTTGTGCTTAGTTCATTTGCATAGCGCTGCGTGCGCGTATGATTTTTCAAGTGATCTCCTTCTTAATAATACCTCCATGGTATTACTAAGTGAAAAAAGTACTGCTTTATTTGCATGTAGTTTGAGGCCCCAAAATGCTAGTTTGTTAAACAGCTTAAAATGTGGTTGTCATATGTTTGTCCAGGCCCAGCAGACCAAATTCCTGAAAATTTAGGGTAAGCCTTTTTTGACAAAAATATTGTTTTTTATACCTAAGGGGAGCCCAAAATACAAACAAGTAAATAGTTCACCTGAATTGGCAGTTTAGCGATGTTGGCATAGGCTAAACCTTGAGGGAGTACCGTCAGGCCGACAGTCAATCCAGCGATGACGTCGCTAATGATCCAGTCTTTTTGATACTTTGGCAGCCAAGTGACGAAAGGAAACCGTGACTTCCATTGCTCTTTAGAGCAGTAGGTAATAACCTTCTCCTTCACTTTTTCCTGTGTGTTCTTCTTGGAAAATTTTGATTCCATGTCTGTATCGACTGGTCCCTCAATTATGGCAACTCCACGGCTTCAGTCTATGAAAAGTCAAAAATGGAATCCTCAATATGAATACAGTTGTTCACAATGATACTTATAGACAGGCTATTACAATATCATCTGGCTTCTTTTATACAAATAATTTAAAATATTCTTATAATCAACGTACTTAAAACCAATCAATTATATACAGTATAGGTCTACAGTCGTGAGATTTCGGTCTGTTGGCAACAAACCCTCTTCACACAATAGTTAGCATTCCTTTACAGTTGACGTTAATGGCTCTACAAATCGAGCAATGCCCTCTACCAGCTGTTTTATAAAAAAAATTTCAGTGCCCAATGGACCGAAACACCAGAGTATAAAAAAATTCTCAGTTTACTTATTAGAGTATTCTAATTCCCTTAAATTAAGCTTGCCTTATTTCAGAATATAATTACTGATGTAGATGGTTGATTTAACATCCATTAATTACAAACTGGTTCAGGTGTGGTGGGGAGAGGGAGGGGAG
Source organism: Anneissia japonica (assembly GCF_011630105.1). Classification (NCBI taxonomy): domain Eukaryota; kingdom Metazoa; phylum Echinodermata; class Crinoidea; order Comatulida; family Comatulidae; genus Anneissia; species Anneissia japonica. The sequence goes on along the minus strand of NW_022693058.1, from coordinate 276,043 downwards.
GGAATAGGC
>NW_022693058.1:267095-275929 GCF_011630105.1 Anneissia japonica | reverse complement strand
ACAGTTTAACTTGAGAGCAGGAGTTAATAATTGAGGGAGGCAAATGTTCAAGTTCATAATGGTGCTGGTACTGATGCTCTTATAATGTACCTTTAACTATAATGCCACCAGCATATGATTAACATAGCTTGCTTTATGAGTGATTTGATTAAGCTTTAAGTACTGGAATTCAGTTTGTATCATTATAAATACGAGTTAGTACAGAATAACGTTAACATGAGATTACATCATCAGAAAATAAAGCAGAATTATGCAAATCAAGTGACAATTTAAACTTATAAAAAAAAAAAAAATTAAAATCTCTTGTTCTGACATTCTGTCAATATTGGTAGCGACTGCAGCCTGTTAATCTCTCACATTACATATTGAACTGACATTTAGGCTGCATGTATTTCACAAATATCTATAGCCGTGCATCAAACTCTGTGCAAAAGGAATTTGTGCACCTGTGATAAAAAGATCAAAGGCTGAAAATGCGCACCATCAAAGGGACAAACTGTACGCTCAACACACGAATCAATGAACGGAAATTGAATAACGAAAGCAACCATATTAAATATGATGTCAAAGTTTTTAAATTGTGTTAAGTGCAGGTTCCCTTCATGATGCGCCTTCATCATTTAAGACATGTGATATCAAAAATTATTAAAAGAATTTTTACTTATACTTTTAAAGCCCCATTCCTGGCAAGATTTCAGTTGTTAAGAAAAATCTGATTTTCATATAACGTTATAAAGATTTATAAATGCAATACGAAATTGCTAATTTAACTGAATTTAGACATTCCTAAACATGAAAAAAATGTAAAATAAGACTGAAATTAGATTTTTTGTGTTCCACACAAAAAATAAATGCGGATGGAGTATACATAAAAGTGAGAGCATTCCAGCGGATGCGATCTACAAAAGAATTCGTCAAGAAAATGGTAATCTCCTATAGAAATAGTCTGTATTTCTCCTTTTTTTTAAATTCTTTTGCGTAAAACTAAAATTTATGCCAATATTTTTCCATTGTTTATAATAAATAGAGAAATGCATATGCATTTTTTTCCAAAAAAAATATTTTTTAGTGAAATTTTGCCAGGAATGGGGCTTTAAACAGGACGTACACAACATGAAATTAGTATTTCATCAAATTACCGTATGTTTGAATTTTTGGCTATAATATTCTGTATTGTTTGTATTATCAGCAACTGTTACATTGTATTTTCCGGTGGGTATTTGTGTATAGCCACATGTGAAAGCGATGCTGTCCTGACATAACCTGGTACAACACAGTATAACACAATTAATTATTTCATACAAACATACACTTTTATTAATTTTCTTTTCAGAATTAGTGCTTTGTATCCTCTGGGAAATATGCGGTACAAAATAGGCTACCTAAACATTACATTAAGGAATGAGAGGAGCTTGGAGAAAGAAAACAGAAACCAAAAACAGAAAAAGAAAATTTTCTATGCCTCCTGAATATTCTCAACTAGTGCCAGATGGAACAGGGGATCAAGCCCCCATCGACCAGGATTCAGTTCTTATTCTTATTCTTATTCTTTTATTGCACAATAGAATAATCTTGATGGGAGGGCCTGGTCTCTAAAGTAAACTTAATTACTATAACAATTGTTTGAGAACCACTCCCATCCAGTATAAAAAAAAAACATCATTAAAATGTAAGATAAAATATGATAGACAACACATCACAACACCAAGCAAAAAGCAAGCAATAAAAAAAAAAAAAAAAAAAGCAAAAAAAAAAAAAAAAAAAAAAAACAGTCATTAAAAGAAAAAAAGAAGGTCATCACAATCACCATTTAAGTACAGTAACAACAATAATAATTATAATTATTCTACATACAAAACCTATTGTTATTATTACCATCATTACAGCAAAATTCCCATTATTATTTTATTATTTATTATTTATAATTATAATTATTATTATTATTATTATTATCACCATTATGTACCATTATAACTACAATCACCATTATCTTCATTATAACAATCATAACAAAAATAATAACTATCATCATTATCATACTATCAATATTATAATAGTTATCATTACTAGTTCAAATAAAAGAAAACTTACAAGTATTTAAAAAAAATTCTTTAGTTACAATTAAATACATTCTGATATGTCTCAGAACAGGTTAAGATTCTCTAGCAGACCTGCCAAAAGTGTCCGCATTTAGTGAAAGTCATGCAAAAAATGTTTACCCGTGGTCCTGCCTGCATTTGTAAAATGTATAGTCATACAAGATTGGAAAATACACTGTATGGTACAAAATAAATGTACTATTAATGAAAAAAAATGAACAGCCTAAGACAGTAATTTTGTATATTTCATTTTTGTCCCCGCATCTACAGTGTATAAAATGCATTTACTTACGGACACTTTAGGGGGACACTTAAAATTTTTCCCACCTTAGCCACAACCATTGTTTGTCTGAGGTAAATGTCCAGCAATTTTTTCCATAGCTTTGGCAGGTCTGCTCTTGATACATGGGGACATTTTGTCTACCCCTCCAATTCTTCACCCCTGGGATCCTGGCACTGGTTTCTAGCCTACTGAAAAATTGTCAGAACCTCCTGTCGGATAGCTTCCCCCAACAATAGACCATAACCCCTACCCCTTATTGTTGCATATTTATGGCGAGTCAAATGCCAAGACGAGTATAGGGGGATACCCCAGTGTACTGGAACAGACCGCCCCTGTGGTGGACGACGAGAGTTGCTGGGTACAGGGTAGCACAAACACAGAGGGACCCTTAGGGGTGAAGAAAGTCACTGATCGAGTTTCTAGTCCACATATCAAATGCCCTGAGCATCTTATGTTAGATGGATATTTGGCGCTATTTATATATAAAACTACATTATTATTATTATGTCCCACAAAACGGCAGGGTTTAAATACGTTGCAAACTATAGGACGTGTGCATGTTAGACACGTATTCCTGGCCCTATTCTGATCAGTTGTTAATTGACTCTCCAGAAGGGTCTATTCTCACATCCCCTGACCACCCACCCCACACTCTACCACCCAGGCTAAAGCCACTGCTAGAGTCTCAGTTTTGGAGAGCTGAAAGTTCCAGATGATCAGTTTCCCTCTCCCCAACCCCAGAATTCTGATACTGTTTAGTACATTGGATGAATCACTCCAACCATAGATTTCATTGTTGGTGAGCACCGCTGCCATAAATGATAATCAAATGTAAATATATTATTTGCGGCTGCTGAATTAATGTAATACAATATGGCTCATGTCATGCTGTCAAAATAGCTATAACTAGAGAGAAGTGACTAGGCCTATGTTTGGCCATGCCACATCAGCACAGAGAAAGGCCTCGATTTCTTCTACTATCTACCGGAATGAGGAGGCCTGGGAATCGAGAAGAAAAAAATGTTTTACTAGTGTACTTACTATCAGATACCGAATTAATCTGTCAAACCACGGCTTTAATCATGACTTCACAGTGATACAAGCCGTCACTCAGCGATCTCAGGTGATTTTATATGCATTACATGGCTACCAGCATTTTATTTTCAATGGGACATCTCAAATTTGATACGCGAGCTGAGTACACACACAGGTCGTTGATTCAATATTTACCACATAGCCCTCTGTGAATTTAGCGTAAGCACATGTCAACAATGTTGATCTGAGCTAAATACACTAAGGGCTATGTGGCGATGAGTTTATTGAGAATGAGAAAAACGGATTTGTCGCCATCTACAGCCGTCTTCATCTCATCCTCCGACCATCCTTCTTGTTCGAATTCTTATATATATACTTATAGGCTTATTATATAACTTTTGGTTGATAAAAGTATAAACGTTTTGTTTTCTAGACGGCCGGAAATAACCTCCGAGATGTTTTGGCCGATCAATAATTTCTTGATCATTCTTTCCTTTTTCCTTTTTTCCCTCACTTTTCAAAAAGGGGGAAGGGGGCCTAAATTCGCCCCTGTTTTCTGATTAATGTATAGTTTTGGTTTGTTTTTTTTTGGTTAAATTAATAACTGTAACGTGTGACCATCATAGAGGGCACATTAAGGTTTGTGACAGACGAGACGAGTTTTTTTTTTTTTTTCAACTGAACTTTAGGTATGTTTGATGTGAATATAAAATACAAGACAAGAATATTTCAATGACGTCATGAAGGTCACGTGACTTAACAATGTAAGATTTACTAATTTATGAAAAGGTATATAGCAACACGTCACCCTGTCCCAAACAGTTGCTCGACAGCTGCCGACTTTGGTTATAAACAGCCGCTGAATCAAATAGGCCTAAATAAATGAAAATGAAATATGATCAATGAAAAAGAAGCAATTTAAAAAAAAAATCTGACAAAACATTAAGTTTCGTCTTAAAAAGCCAACTGGTTGAGCTTGTTTATTATTTACTCTCACTTTGGCATCTGAATCACGGCTGAACTTGCTTAAAAGGGACCATTAAAAAAGGTGCCCTTTTAAGTTCTGCCCTGATATAGCCTATGTGCGCGCGTTTATAAGCGTTGCTGTGTCAATTTTATAAAATAATACCGTACTGTACTACAGTTTGTATAGGATTGGAGGCCCCTTTATTTGCCACTAAACAAATAGTAGTTTGTACATGGACATAAAGAGGCTCGACGGGGCCATGTTCATGGCTTGTGCGCTTGAAGTTACGAAATAAAAATACAAATTTCCATAACAAAAACGATATATTTTGACGTTTTTCTATACTGAGATTATCTCTTTTATTGAATATGTTAAAGTTCTTTTGTTAAACAACCGTATCCGTCTTTTGTTATCATGAGTTTTACCTAACAATCGTGATACCGCTTAATAAACCACACCACGAGCCTTTTCATCTGCTTGTCCTTCGCAAATAAAGACCTAAAAGTTCCGTAGTTGTTGTCAAGAATAACATATGTATTAGTCAGCCTATAATATAGTTAAAAATAGGCCCGACTTGCAAAGGATCTAAGACCGCGCCTGCATTTTTAAAGTAATAGGGCCTGGCCTACTACTGTCAGCTTGCTCTTTGTATGGTAAGTCGTTTCTCTTATAATAGCTTATTTATATAGCCACAACACGAGGAGTCATGCGGTTTAGGCCTAATTAGAATAAGACTCTTTTTTTTTTGACTAGGACAGAATTAAGTATTCGTGAATGATTCCATGGTACCACATTGTATGTAGGTCTACGTCTGGCCAGAACTGATGGATATTCGTGCATATATTTTACAGAATCCGATCCATCGACTATTGATGTTTTGATTCTCAGTGCTCGCCATCATTATTGGCTAAAATAATTGCTCTTAAAGTAGGCCTATAATGCTCTATAAGACAATGACGTCATGTAGCTCTGTTGGAATTATGCCTACCGATACATTTTGTACCGGTATTATAACAAAAGTAAAGTTTACCATTTTGCATTATGACCACAGAAAGAAGGCCAATGACTGGAACCAGATCGATTTAACGTTTACGTTAAGTCCGCACGCAGAGAATTATCGCACCAACACTTTCCCAAGTGTACCGGCCTAATTCACCGCATCGTCAAGTCACGCATCTTTGGGAAACCGGCGCACTAACATCCATACCGATACGTCAGCGCATCGTCAATTCAAGCGACGCAACATTTTACCGTACTGTATACAAACCACGTAATACGTCGTTGATTCACCGATCATATCGACGCGCACACGGGCGCCCCCGTCGTTTATTGTGACGCCAACAGCGCTGATATACCGTACCATCGGTTTATACAATGGGTAATAGTCCAAATAAATTCACCACTTCGGACCGAATCCTAAAGCTATGTCAACCTGGAGATATAATAGAAATACAACATATAAACGCGTCGTTCAATCATTGGGCAATCTACGTTGGCAGCGAAGAACTAATTCACGTGCGTTTTCCTTGCGTGATAAAAGAAAAACTAAAGCGTGTAGCCGGACACAATCTTCTGCGAATAAATAATGATAAACACAAGAAACTATTATATAACATACCAGCATTAAGCACTGGAGATATCATAGAAACTGCATATAGAAATCTTGGATTAGATTGGTTCATGAAGCAGTACTTTGGATGCGAGATGTTTGTGATATTATGTCGATTTGGAGTAAAAGTCAACTTGAGAGATTTATATTTGACGAAGTTAGAACGGATACAATGGAATAATATTACGTCGTTGACAAATCCATTGGTGACGTACGGACATCAACAACACGAGGACATAATAGGGCTCTGACTTTATTCATCCCATAGTCCTACCTCTAAAGTTGGCTCCCTCAAATCTATCCTTGTTTTACGAAGACTCCCTAATTCTTATGGACTTCCCTCCCATCATATTCTAAACTTTTTTTTTTAGTTTTTCATTATATACCGTATTTATTTGAATAGACACCCCCGCATTGAATAAACGCCCCCCCCCCCACTCTTAAATTGATTGGAAATAACGCCTCCTTCAAATACTACGCCCGAGCGTTTATCGGAATAAACGCCCCCCACCCCACCTCCCCTTTTAATGAATATAAAGTATAGTCAATATATTGAAAGCAAAGCAATTTTTTTAATTCTGAAGGGGGGGGGGGGCGTTTGCTTTGGTGGAAGCAACATTCTAACACGTTAAGTTCTACTTCAATAGAATTACCGTACATTTTTTCTAGAGCCTGGTTCCAGTGGGTCATAAATTCTTTATTATGAATGATCACGCAATAACACATTTTGACGGTCCATATCACCCAGTGAAATTAATGGGCGTTTATTTTTAGTTACAACAAACATATCCAAATTAAACACCAATCCCCTCCCTCATTTATTGTAATAAATACGGTATATAATTTTGGTCGATTATGATGTACGCAAAAAATAGGCCTATATTCTGTGAACAAAATTTAAATGAAAATCGAAAAGAAATAACTATCGTACAATAAAAAAGTAGCTGGCTCACTGAGAAGGGGGTAGCTGGCTTATCCGAGTTAAGCTAACCCTGTCCTGCATTTCTGTTTTACATATAACAATATAAATACTGTGATTGTAAATGATATTTGTCAAATAAATGAAATGAATGAAATATTATTAGGTCTTTGTTTCTGAAAAGTAGCATACTATTAGAGCATACTAGAGGGCGCATGTAGGTTTGTCATGACAGATCATGCAGAAGAAATTTATTTTCATTGGCATATTATGTTTAACAAATTTAGAATGACTATTGACAATTTACAATTACTGTATGTTAAACATAGCTTGAATAACTACATTAAATAGGGCCTAATCAAATATTTTACTAGACCTATAGTTTTCGTTGCTAACGCGTTTGCTATAGCGTTTAAATTTACAGTGCGTTTTTAAAGGCATTTTTTTTTGCCACGCTAAAGATTGGTTTCCATACAATCGCTACACTATCACCAACAGATTTTAGGGAAGCGCTTATAAAAAAATAATGTTGTCGCATCACTTTCATGTCCCGGTTTCCAGTGTTACGGTACCTATCTCACGTTCCGGTAGGCCAATCTTAGGTGCTATTAGTCCTATAGTCATCATACGCGTTTATTAAGAAATGCTTGGGTCTTCATTGTGTTATTTATTCATTTTAACACTACATTGTATTTAAAAGCCGGTTTCTCAAAGTGTTTCATTACACACATGGATGGTAATACTAACATATACGGTACTCTCGATTAAGCGCCGCGGCAGTTTATGGTACTGTAATACCATAAAACTTCGAATTGAAGCCCAGTGGGCTTAATCTCGATATGAAGCCCAGTGGGCTTAATCTCGATATGAAGCCCATCTCGAACCGAAGCCACCTCTTTAATTTGCAAAATTAGCCTCGAAAAGAAGCCCATGGGCATTTTTTTTCAATATAGTATAGCTTCTAGGCTTCTTTCGAGATTTACAGTACCGGTACTTGACAATATATGCACTGTACATGAATTTCAGAAAACAATATAAATTAAATACAAGCTTGGCCATGGTTTACAGTGTTTAGGTTATATTTAATGCCAGTTAAATACACTCCATGATATAGATTGATTTTGCAGTGCCCTTATTTATTGTTTTATAGTGCATCAAATAAACAAAATTTACAGCATTTATTTTAAAAAGAAGCCCCCTCCCTCTTTACTTTGCAAAAAAAGTAGTCTCGAAAAGAAGCCCATCCACAGTTCGCAAAAAAAAAGGAGCCCAGGACTTCAATTCGAGGTTTTACGGTATGCCTTCACGAGTGCTAGCGCGCGCTGCTACTCTATCTACGTACAGTGCAACCAAGGTAATTCAACAAAAGGACGCACATCTCCGCTCTCGAACATAGCGCGTGCGTACAGTCCTTTGATCTTTACTGTGGCATCGACAATCCTCATAGAGCTATTAAACAACTAGAGTGCTGACAAGATGGCGGAGCAATGCAGAGTTGTGTATGTGTACCATCCAAGATGGCTGCTGTAGGAAAGCGCCACCTCCAGGCTTAGTATATATATTATTACCATAAATAAGCCCTCTGACTGAATATTATTTCATTAATGATAATTAGTATTGATAATGACAAATTATTAAACTGTCGTAGCCAAATAGAGGCCAAGTAGAGCATCTTATTCAAATTTTGGAAAGAATTAAAATTGTGTACATTACACCCCACACACCGCAACGCTCGAGTTTCAAAAATACGGGTAACTAGCTGTACTGAACTTTCTGTGTAAATTGAGGGCGCAATTGAAAATGATAGCGCTCAGAGGAAATTTGATTGGCTGAATCTATGGCAGCCATCTTGGATGGTACACACACACAGCTCTGCGTATTTCGAACATCGAATACTTTGCTGTTAGCGCTCTAGTATTCTT
>NW_022693058.1:220923-266833 GCF_011630105.1 Anneissia japonica | reverse complement strand
GGTTTATGTTCTGGTTGCTATGGTTTTTGTAACGTTTAGCGTGTAGGGACGCACGCGCGCATAGAATGTCGATGCCAGAGTTATAACCTATGGCTACGTTCAGACCTGTGAGATACGCCAGGCGTATCTAACGCCGGGCGTACGTTAATCCATGGCGTAACTAGCGAGATGTCCAGACTGGGCGATTAATGAACGCTAGCGTAAGTATTCGCGCGAAATATTCGTATTCGTAATTCGCGCATTTTATTTTCTGTTTACATCTAGGTTTGGTTTGATTGGTCAAATCTTGGCTGAGTTCAAAATCACCGATGCATGACTGTCGTAAATCAGTGGCGTACGCTAATCTGGGGTCTGTTGCTGGATTACCGTACACCAGTGATTGCGCGATAATACTGGCGTTCGCTACGCCGCGCACAAGTTCACACCACTCGATTAACGTTACGCTAGCGTAAGTCGTTGTGTCTGAACATAGAGATATAATAAGAATACTAGCCTTTGATGTCCCGAGATGTGCGTCCTTTTGTTGAATTACCTTGGTGCAACACACGTCACGCGAATAGAGTTACTGCACGCGCCCACCTGGATTCCAACAATTGAATTAGCCTATGGAGACGGAACAAACCGCAATTAGCACCGTAATGTACTGGAGTTGAATCCCTCACTTAAAACATACAATTTTATCGTAATAATACACCGCACCGCAAACTGATCCCCAACCACAATTAATAAACACACAGCACCCATCCGATAACACGACAAAGGTGGCGCCAGGATTTGCCCGACCGGGGGGGGGGGGAACGGGGGCGATGCCCCCGACGAGGTGTCAGATTTCCTCGACGAAAGCAAAGTGGGCATGGTCGAGCTGCGATTAAAAGGTTCCGAAAGTGGTCCTTGGGCGAAGGCCCCGAAAATTTCGACAATTTAGGGGTTTCAAAGGCTTATTTAATCGATTTTAGAGTCTACTAATATGTAAAAAATACATAAATAATATGTTTTTTTATCTATTTGGAAAAATTCCCTTGTAATTTAATACACCCCTATTTAATGGGCTCCTCATCTTACGAGCTTTGATTTCGGAAAATTATCCTTAACTGTAATTTTTTTTTTCGGAAATTGTTTGATTATAATCACTTTCGCCTTTTAATTTATCTTTTGAATTTAATTGTAACTCTTTTTCCCTAAACCTATTATTTAAATACTGTATAATATTTCTGAATGTCAATATCAAAATTTATAATATATTTTTAAATAACCATTAAAGTAAAGTATTTTTGATATTGTAATATAACAACTTCAAAAATAATTTTGTCTAAATAATGTAGTTTGCATATAAACAAAATTTAATAGGCCTAATTGTATTTTTAACCTTGTAAATAAAAGAACTGCAATTCTTATTGTTTAAATTATATCTAATTTTTATACATTTTAAATTCTGAATTATCTAATAATAAAGCGTTTTTGATAATTTTAATGAATTTTAATTATAATTTTCTGTAATTTTTAAATTGTAAATTTTAATGTTATTCCTAAATTTTTCTTTGAGCCTGTTTTCCACTTGGCGAATATATTCGCGCAAATGAAAAGCGTTTGCTCATGCACATTCACATTTCTATCGGAGTTTTAGCTAGCGAAAAAAGGCGCAACCAATCAGAACTCAGGAAGCGAACCGACGCTTTGATTCGTAACCAGCTTAAGGCCAGTGGCGTAGAAAAATATTTTTCATTGGGGGGATGATTGGCGTGTTAGCCAGTGTCGTAACAGGCGCAAGAGGGGGGCAGGGGGAAACTGCCCCTCCCCTGGTGGTTTTTACCGGGCTGACCAAGCCGTCGTACCGGGCTGGGTAATAAGAGAAAAGAAAGAGGGGAGAGGGAGGGACAGAGAAAAAAGAGGAAAAGAAAAGGAAAGAAAAAGAGAAGAGAAAAATAAAGACAAGAATAAAAAGGAAGATATCATAATGACCAGACTCACAACACCCTGCAACCCCTTCTCCACTTCAAAAACTGTCATAACTCCTTTGATCTATGCTGCCCGATGGCGTAACCACTGGGGGGGGGGGGAAGGGGAAATATCTATCTTTGAAAAATCTTCCCCACCCCTTTATAAATGCCCTTTCATCCCCTGAAAGTGCCTAAAAACTTCAAATTTCGCGCGCATTTCTTGTTAACATGGCCCAATTTCCTCTAAAAATTGCACATTTTAGGGTGTTTTGATCAATTCCAACCGAAATTAAAATTAAAAACACAGGGGGACAAGGGGAAAATATCCATCTTTGGAAAATCTTTCTCCACCCCTTGACAAATGCATCCTCTGAAAGTGCCTAAAATTCTCAAATTCTTTTCGCGCATTTCCTGTTACGGTAGGCCAATTTCCTCTATAAATTGCACATTTTAGCGAGTTTTCATCTATTCCGACGAAATTAGAATTAAAAACACAAAAATATTTTGCGCGCTTGGCGCGCATTTTTTAGGGCTTTTTTAGTTTTATCCTTTTAAGTTATTTAAGCACATAATAGTCCCAAATTCAAGAAAGACAAATTTAAGATATGTCATTTTAACCTAAAAGAATTGAAGGGCCTCAATGTGTATAGATGGTGAAAGAATATGTTTGTAATAAATAAAACCATGATGAAAATGCTTATATTTAGTTTCAAACACACGTGTGTGGCCGATATTATAAATAAGATAAGCCCTATGTCGTATTGTTTTCTACCGGAGTGGGGTGGTGGGGTGGGTATGGTAAATTACTAACCGGGAAATGAGGATTGTATGTTTATTATGATTATTATGATTATTATTATTATGATTATGATTATGATTATGATTATGATTATGATTATGATTATGATTATGATTATTATTATTATTATTATTATTATTATTGTTATCATTATTATTATGTTGTAATGATGTTGTTTGTACTGTTCTTTAATTTTATTAAAGAGGGCCCCTGAATATCAGTTAACCTACTGGGCTAAACTAGAAGGGTTACCCTCTTTAAAGATGGTTGAAATAAAAAATTAAAAATAATAAATACCCACTCTGACCCAAGACCCCTGTTACACACCCTTCAGTGTGAAATGTGGCTCTCTTTGCAAGCACATCTAACATCTAAAGAAAGAAGAGCTTAGATTGGTACCAGATAAAATAATTTTGTTATCAACATAATACATCTTTGTAAGCGCATAAGACAGTGCAAATTATATCTGTGACAGTCTTTTGAAGTGTGTAAAGCTCCATATCCCATACAGTCAAAATATTGGGGAAATGATACAATGGACCATCCCCTTGTCAAATATTGGGGATATATCCCATCTCCCCCCCCCCCCCCCCCCGGATCTACGCCTATGCTTAAGGCTGGTTTTCCACTATTCGAATTTATTCGCTCTAATAAAAGCGTTCCTGAGCTCTGATTGTTTGTGCAATTTTTTGCTTCGCAAAAACTCCGATAGGAATGTGAATGCGCATTAACCGACGCTTTCGATTCGCACTAATAAATTCGTCTAGTGGAAAACCAGCTTAATGTCGACTGACCTTGATAGGAACACGCGCAGTCGCAACTACGAATTAAGCTTATTCTTATTATCTATGGCTTAATCAAAACTACCAGCTACCGCGCGCTGCTGCTCTACGATCATGCCCACACAACACGTGGGTGGAGTCACAGCATGGCCACCTGGATTCGAATAAGCGCATGCGGGTCGTCAGCAGACGAAGAGGGCGATATGCGAGATGCCTAGACACCAGAAACACAATCTCAATACAGTACTGTACTGCAAGCCCTCTCGCTTAAGAGTCCTAACACCACCGCCGCCGCTCCTCAACCACACAGCACCCACGTATAACGACGCAGTAGTACAGTACAAGCAAAAGACAAAAATCAATTTCACATTTTATTGACGATGCAAACTACAGTATACAATTTACAAAACAAGGAAGCAAGACTACTGATTAAAAGCTCTTCTTTGGAAACTGTCATTATTGTATACGGTATTTACAGACTACCTACGTTTGAATATCAATCAATACTCAAAATGTACTTCTATCTGAATGTAACAGATACCAACCAACATACTTATAATAGGCTGGAATGACATTTTTGTTTCTTTTTGAGCAATAATTTGTTATAAAATTAATAAACATCTTTTTAATTACATTACAGTATATACATGGACCCTTTCAGACTTAGCCGACAATAAGGGATAGAACACGTTGTTTTGTGTGACCTTGGAAATATTGAAAGATGCAGCCTGTAAACTTTCATGTCTTTTTAAATTTGTTCTAAATCTCTTAATGACATCATGCCCGTAGGTGTGATGTCATCACGAGAAATAAGGAATTTTTTAAACAGAAAATTTGATAATAATGTAGTGCAGAATCTTCAGTATTTTACTTCTTTTTATGTCCCATTTCCTTCAACTGACCCTTTACAGCAAGTACTTCTTGTAACAGGTCCTTTAGGTATTTGATTTCTTTTGTCATTGACTCTACAGTGTCTTTTAATTCTACATTCCGTTTTTCTAATCCGTCGAGTTCACATTTTGTGGACTGTGCCAGTGATCTTTTTTTCTCACGATATCTTGTGGCTGCTTGTTTGTTCTGATCTTTTTTCCTTTCCTTCCTTGAGGGTTTAACTGTGCCACTTGCAGTTTTAAGGACCGACCTCGCTCTTGATTTTGATGGCTTGGGTTCTATCGCTTTAGTTTCTATAGTTGAAAGAGGGCTGATGGGATTATCCGAAACTGAGGAGCAAACAGAGGATGCTGGGGATCCTGCAGCAAATAGAGCCATCTCCTCAGAATCAGGGGAGCCAGGGGAAAATACAGGTGCATCCATGTTCTCAGGAGATTCTGGAGAGCCAAAGACAAACACAGCCACATCCTCAGAGGATGTAGCACTAGATAAACCCGATGTGGCACCTACAGCTTCCCACACTTCGTCATTGCTAAATTCAGTCAATGCATCAGCAAGTGAATCTTCCTGGGTATTGGTCTCTTGAATAGGAAGAGGCTGCAATGGCGAGACTGATTCTGCAACGAGCTGGTTAAGGAGATCCAGGTCAGAAAGCTCCGATTTTCCATCCTTTTCTACCAAAACCTCCAATGGAGGGAGCAATGGCGGAATATCTGCTACAGATTCATCTGACAGTTCCTGGATATCCTCCAGGAAGTTGAGGTTTACCTTCTCAGACATCCATTTGGGAAACAGCATGTCATCTGTAAGCAAATCAAAGATTAAAACTAAAATTTTAATACATTTGTTATCACATACTCGTCAGACTTTCGGTAAAGCAACTTTGTCATGGCGAGGCAAAACTGGCAGGCCCAGTTTGATGATTTTTAATTTTACTATTTCAATTGCAGAACAGAATTTACCTGTTGGATACATGGAGTCAAGCTGGTCCAAGAGATTCCCAGCTGGGCCGATCAAGTCGGACAATTCCATGTCATCTTGGACGTCTTTCACGCATACCTTCTGATCATGAGGAGAGAAGAGCTCTAGCTCCTCCTCGAACATCCACTGGTCGTAGTCCATTGTTGTAGTCATCATGCACATGTGATTTCTTCTCTTGTTGAGTATATAGTTCAGTTAACTGGTTGGTTTCCATTTTGAATTGCCTAAAAGAAGAAACCATCATATTAGTCAATACAGTATTAATTATTTATTATAAACCTAGGCTCAAAACAAGAGTGAACGTCAGAATATGTTGCCATTAATTTTTTTTTTTCCCTTTGGAAGAGACATCTGGTTGATTCGCTGCCACATCATAACAAACATCACTCACAAGACAATCACACCACCACATTGCTACAACACAAACTGTACCCGACCCAGTCACCTGCTTTGCTTTGCTTTTTTCCAATCAAAATCATTATAAAAAATAATTATAAATTGTATACTTACGCCATGGTGACGTTGCACCGAGAATTTGCTGAGCAATGCCTAGAGTGCGGTACGAAATTTTAAAACGCCATTTTGCCCTTTGGAGCAACGGTTGTAAACTTCTTTGATAGAGAGCAAATACAAGAATGCTGAGTTGACCGATAGTGCGCGAAATCCAGACGTGTATTGCTGGCCTCATAACTTAGAGCCCATCGATGCAATATCAATCCGCAACTAAAAAATTAATAATTTCACCGTTATTTACAACAATGTGTAATTATCGAATAGCCAAAATGATAACACAAAATTTAACAACAATCACTGTTAACCCAATATTGCTCTTATTGTAATCTAATTTATCAGAAATATTTTACTTTATTTACGCGTAAATATCCATACTATGTACGTAAACAGGAAAGGGGACGTTTCATTGCTACAATTCATTGCATCAGCCACTACAATCTGTTGACAGCACTTAGCTCCTATTGGTCACTCATCAATTACGTTGGTACTGTTCACGTGAACATGTTGCATTGATTGGTCAGCTTGCAGAATGACGTCATTTTTCTAAATTTAGACCACAACCATGTGATCGATGCTCCGTACTACGACGGAAATCAGGTTGGGACTGGTTTGTTTTGTTATTTGTGTGACGTGGGTGTTTGTTTTTTTTCTTTTTCCTTCCACCACCTACAGCTCAAGTGAGTATTGTACCGTGTTGTACCAAGGAGGTATAAAAATAATTTCACATGTGATTGTGACAAAAAGAATGCATTATTTTGCTCAAAAGTATGAATAGTAAAAATACTGTAGAGTGTTTCCCCAATTCATTGGACCCCTTTAGTACCAACTGTCCTCTTCATATACAGTATACTCTTTAATATAATAGATGACCCCTTAATGTTTTGTTGGTTGCCTGAGCTGAGACAGGGGTTGAGATAGGTCCCCCCCACCCCAAATGAGAATTTTTTTCTGGATGGCTGGAAATGACTCTCAGACTGTGACAGACATGTGTTGGCTTGGTGTGGACCTATTTACGTATAAATATTTTTTTTATGATCTGACTGCCCGACAAGCTCTGTCCGACGGGGGCTTGACCTGTTTAGTGGGGACTTAAGCCCGTCCCCACGCTGATGCCACCACTGATCAGCTCCCACCCCATTTAAAAACTCTTACATACGCCACTGCAACCTCGCCCGATGAAAATAAGGTCTCCCTCTAATTAACAACCCCTCAAATTAAAAACTACATCAAATTAAATACCACTTTTCTATGGTCCCAAACTTACAAATATATTTCATCTTTGTTATTCTAAAGAGCATAAAAACTCTGGTTCCGAAAGGGTCTTTAATTGGAGGGTGACCTGTAGTTCCTTTCCTTGGGGGGGGGGGGGGGGGGGAAGGGGAGACAAACTTGCAGCACCAATGTATTAGACGTTACTGACTAGCTCACACACAACACCCGCAATATTATAATAAAGAAACAATAAAACAAGTGAATTCCAAAGGTTTAGATTTTGTATTTTTTTTTTCACATAACTAAACACAAAAGCTTCACTAGGCCATCTTGACAATTTTTTTGAAACAGTACAAAATCATTTATCTTACCCAAGATACCTTCTGTCAAATCATTCACAAAAATATAATATAAGCAACTTAAAAAATTTAGCCAAACAGATCTTCCACCAAAATTTCATTTCGATTCAAGGAAAGAGATACTTATTTGCTGGTTAAGCTTTGATGTGTGGAAGAATTTCTAAAAACATCTGTCAGTGAAGAATTTGCAAACAATGATATACTAAGGAATAATTATACATTGAAAAATCTACATTTTGTATATATACCAGGAGTTTTTCACAGCCTAAAAAAAAACTTATAAAATGACAGGCATAATACAAGAATTTCACACTACAATATGAACTCTTTATGAATTTATCACTCAGGTAAACACTAAAATAAAAAAATTATAAACATCTCTAAATGCCAGGCACATTTATCTTCCAAAAAAAACAATTAAATAAATTAAATAATAAAAAATATTATCACAGAATTGTTTAAGTTATCACACCATTTTTATCAATGTAAAATTTGTTTAAGTTTATATATATGTAATCATATATATATATATAATGAATATGTATATATACATTATATATATAAATATATACATACATAATATATACATATATATGTGTATATATATAATAGAATCCGATGTAGTACATATAAATACAGTATTCATAGAAAATGAAGCGCTTCTCATTGAGCCTGATTCTTGTAGGATATTATTCTTAGTTAATACTATCATTTAATTCTACAATTTATTACTCACAATTAGTTTAAAATAACATGACAATTATGGGAACAAATACTATCATGAAATTCATTGACAAACACCGGTAAGAAGTTTCTATTTAATAGTAATTACAATTAAATATTCCCCCCAAAAAACTTCAGGTCAGTGGATAATTCTTTACACCACACAGAATAGGAAATATCAAACATAAGTACCGTTCAATAAAACCTACAAAAACTGAATTTAAAAAGGTTAACTCTCATGTTTTTTTTATAATTATATATTAATAAATAACATTAATAAAATAATACACAAGCATTTACAATATTAGCAAAGAGTATCAAAAACCAGAGCTAAAAAATCTGAACCAGTCCATATCAATTAAAAGTGCATTAACATTTACTGGTAATTAATGAACACAACATTTTCAAGTTTTTTTTGTATCTGTATACAGGTGTGAAATGACAGCATCATGCCAATATATGAACATGTGTGTCCCATAAAACTTAATTATGACATCATCAGTGTAACTCAATGTAATTTTAATATTCCCAACCATGCTTAGTGCATGGTTTGTTATATTTTTTAGTGTAGACAGATATTTAATCAGATAAATATTTCAATGTAGATTGGACTACAAGATAACATTAAATTTATTTAACTTGACATCTTTATTCGTTCGTTATATGGAGATTTCTAATTAAAATTTAAAAAAAATTAAAAAATCAATAATAAAATAAATGAATGGATGTCTGAGACATTTCATTATCAGTAATGCTATGAAAATCCACTGTCAGAATTAATTAATTTTTCTACAGAAATAATATTAGGGAAGATTGTATGGTATTAGAAACGTTGATGAACTTATGGTTTTATAAGTTAATTACTACAGCTAATTATGATATTCAGAGGTAAAAAATGTTGGAACCAATGTACTAAAAAAGTACAAGAATATCTTTCAATGAATATACGAATAAAGTACAATTCCTAAACATAATTCTGTCATTAGTCTTCAATTTGGTATTGAAGCTGTTTAGTTCAAATTGAAATAAATCTGTAAGAATCTCTTGTTAAAAAAACTGAATAACCTATTTTGGTAAAATGGATAACAACAGAACTTATAATTTCATGCATGCAACATTTGGTAGCAGACGAATGCCAAGCAAACATTCTCACAATAAAATACTGTATCTTTTATTTGCTCAAATAAGGGGATGATGATGTCATATGACACCCATACATGGGAAAATCACAGGTACCTCATTTCGCGGACATACTCTGAAAACTCGTTAGTATAAAATGGGTGAAAAAATTTGGAGGAAACTTTAAGAATTCTACAAAGCTCAGCTGCTGTTGCCTGCTAAATGTTATATGTCAATTTTGAAGGAAGGGCTCAACATTTAATACTATTCACATCAAAATAAACAAATAACAATATAATAATTAAAAGCAATAAGGATTTTATACAGAGCAATAAATTACATAAAAACAGAAGAAATAAAACATGTTGATTAAAAAAACACTATTATAAAAACTACACTAGATGGGAACAAGAGCAAGGAATGTTGGGTAATAAAAGTAAAAGAACACAGGTAGCGTCCATAAAAAACATTTAAAAATACGATATTAGAAGTACAGTAAAATAATAGAATTTCGGAAAATTTACCACTAAAATAAAATATATGTATTCTAAAAAAATAATCTAGAAACTAACTCTGGTAAAGAATTTCTTTTGATGTAAATGAAATTATAAACATTACTTTTTTTGTTGTAAATAGGATTTTAACATCAACCGTACTGACACACATTTATATGCTTATTTATTGGCTTGAGAGTTTGTGGATCAGAATCTTTCTAATATTTGTAACTCAGATAAAAACTGTTAAATTACAGCAAATCAATTGATACAAATTTGGGATACAAGAATTATTATTTTTTTTAAATTGAAAAATAAACAGCTCAAATAATCAGAATTGTAACGAAAAAGGAGACCCAGGAAATTTTGTTTAGTCAGTTTGTACACAAAAAGGAATCATTATAAATTGTTGGAACTGCAATAGTTTAAGTTAAAAAGTGTTATTTGTGAATTTTACAGAATAATTTTCACGGGTTTCAATACATGTATTTTGGTCATAAAGCTCCAGGTCTCTGTTCAAAAGCAAACCCCACCTGGACACAATTTGATGTCCAGTAAGGTGTGGGATGGCTTATATCAGTCTTAATACAGTGTGGACGTCCAACTACACAGAAAAAGGTTAAACGTAAATGCATGATAGAAGATGAAAAAAAAAAAAAAAGCAAATATTTGTAGATGTATAATCTGTGATGAGTTAAAAAAAACCTTAAAAATTAAATCAATATTCAAATTTTGAACATAATTTATTACATAAGTTATTGCCTTCCAATAACTAATTCGAACTAAAACAAAAATTGATTCAAATTCAAAAAATGTTCTTTACAATAAAGGGATGCAAACATTCCTTTGTACAGAACTTTAAATTGGCTAGTAATCAATTTTCTTGTAGAAACAAAATTGAATGACTAGACAAAATTGAATAACTTTATATTTCTTATTTGAATTTTTAAGGTTTTTTTCCCCAGGACCTCACCACAAACAATATATCCTAAAGGAAAAATTAAACAAATTTTATTATATAGTAAAAAAATATCACTGACAAAATTCCTAGGAAAATTTAAAACATGGATTATTTTTCAACTAATAACACTATTTTTTAATTTTTAACTACTTGTAAGACTTAAGAACATATGCATTTCGTCAAATTCATTATACTGTACTATTGAATATTTGGTCTTCAATAACTAAAATATCAACACAAAAATGCAACATACAAATTCATATTTTGTATATAAAGTTAACTACACATATAGTGGTGGGTAACATTACGTTATTTTGGGGTTACACTGTGATACTTTCATGATGTCATCGAAAAAAGCAAATATTAAACAAAGAAAATAACGTTTATAGATTTGGATATAGCCATTTATGACTAAACCCCTGTCCACACTTATCAGGTTTTCTGCGACATATACATGTGATATGGTATGCCCATATATGGGTGTGATATGAAATCATCATGCCTATATAAGGGCAAATCAAAAACATTTGTGACAGAAAAAATGAGTGTTGACAGACCTTTAATCATTTTCATTTACATCGAACCATTAACAATTACGTATCCTGATCATTTCTCACCAATTGTGGACAATAACTTAAAAGCAATTCAAATTGTATGCAATCCCGTAAGGCTAGCGGGATTTTAAGGAATAAATAAATGAAATCAAATATATTTTAATATTGACAGCAAAACAAGAAAAATCATAGAAAAATCACACTAGAATGAGATATTTGAGCGTTTCTGTTACCAATTATGTGCAAAAATTACATTCAATTACGTGTAATTGGTACCCTTCGCATATACTTTCAAGAAAGCAAGCGATTCTCTCTTCAGCTCTCAAAATATAAAACCGAATATTAATACAGCAGCAATTTCCAACTGTTATATAGCAGTTAGCTCACAAAATCGAAACAAATTTGCTTGATTAAATGCAAAGGAATCAAACCTGAACATTTACAAAGACAAGAGAACTTATTTAAAAACCAGCATATATATTCCAAGGGGTTCACTATAGTGTTTAATACAGGTCTCCTTCTAATGAAAGACTCCTCCAATTAAAGACCATTTTTCTGTGGTCCCAAAATTAACATGTCTTTTATTTTTATTATTCTAATTAGAGACCAAAGCTGCTGAAGACCATGAAAACCCCGGTCCCAAAAGTGGTCTTTAATTGGAGGGAAACCTGTATCTGTAAAGGTTTCCATGCAGAAAATTACACCATGTTTGCCATACAAGACACTTTTATGTGGTTTAGTACCATAGTAAAAATATGAATGCTTGTGTGCGCAAATTAGTCAATATTCCACTACTGTCATAGAGTCATGGCTTCAACACTATAAAATATACACTAAAACACAGAACAAATTAAATAAAGTAAAGCAAAATAGTTGTTCCAATGAGCAACCATGAAAATATCATAACGATAAGTCTAATAGTCATTCAAATGCATTTAAGCTATGAATCTATTTGTCCGGTTGCGATTGCTTTAGCAGATTTTCTTCAATAGATGCACTATGCGCTAACATCTGATAGGAATACTGAATATAAATGCATGCTATCGCCGAGGCGTGTGCACTGATTTAGTAAATTAATGTCGACCCTCCTCTGCTCAGCAACGGACCATTCCAAAGTTACAATGAAATAACCAATCAATAAAAATTACAGTATTCAATAGGCATGGCCAGGATTAGTGTATTTCACACATCCTACAATTAGCCATGATCCTCTATGAATGGCTGACGTACTGTGCGGCCTTGGCAACAATATCTAAGGGGAGTTGACTTATCAGAACGGTTCAATGCAGGCACTTTATACCTTACACAACTATTTTGCTGAGTTGACCCTCGGGTATTTTTATACCAATATCAAAGACCTTATAAACAAAAGAGAACATTCTCCACGATTTCTGTGTGCAAATTCTGTAATAATGCAGTGTATGGCGCCCTCTTACAAGCGATTACTTCTTAACGTTGAATACTTTGACCATAACGTACACCGCACGACTTTACCTTTACGCGTATCAATTAAAAGTGTCGATTTACAATGCGCACTCTCTTTAAAACGACAATAAGGAACAAAAATGTACTTGGTAACAAACACCTTCCATGGCATGGCAACAACTAGGATGCCCTCTCTCAAAAGTGATTACTTTTCTGCCAAATCGATGCTTCTATTTTGTTACGCGTACATTGCGGAGAACTCTATCTTGTGTTTATAAGATCTCTGACCAATATTCATTTAATGAAAATATTTTTGGTAGGTGGTGGAGATTTTAATTCCGTAAAAATCTCACATAGTATGATGGAAAGATGCAACTTAAATGTCAACTTGGCTGGTAAAAACTACAGTAAGTGAAAATGATCAAATTTGTTATTTTATATATATATATATCTGTCTCTTATACACATCTAGATGTGTATAAGAGACAGCCATTAGACCCTTAGTTCCTTGTTTAAATAAAAACAATAATCTTAATTTTGCAGACGTTTCTCAATTGTTATCCAAAAGTTAATAATTTGATTTGTTAATCATCTATTTGAAAAATAACTAAAAGGCATTTTAAAGCATGATATATTTCTGCTTTCTCCTTAAAAGGAGAAATAATAAACATCAAATATATGAATAAAGTTTAAAATAATATTTAAAAAAATAAACATAACCAAATTCTAAAACATAGTATTATATCTAATAAGGAACAAAATTAAAATAATGAATATTCATCACCAACTGGCCACATGATGTAAATTTTAAAAATTCATCTATTTTTTAAGGGAACCAATCACGTTGGGCCTCTGTTCTATCATATCACCCTGACGACGTAACCCTGACTAGCAAGCAAATTTATAAATGAATAGTAATCCTTTGTACTACATGGCCGTGACAAATACTACAGGTTGATTTATTCGGGGCGCATAATTCACAGAACACAAGGTGATAACACGGCGCTACAACCACGTTGCGTGCTTTGTCTTGACAACCGTAACAGCTAGATCCTTCTCGTATGTGAATTACCTGAGAAAGTAAATAAATAATTGTATTTATTGGTTTATTTATTTTTAGTACAAGTTAACACAGGGGTTGATTTCATCGCAGAGTTGCACAAGTTCTCTAAATTAAAAACTTGTGATCTAATTCGCTTGGGAAATGACCTCTATACGAGCTTACTACATGTTAGCTACAAGTGAGGTACGACCTTACAGAGTTGATTACGAGTTATGTACGAATTATTCCAAGAAGCACCAATTTACTATGAGATTTACAAGAATATTACGAGCGTAACGAGTTTGTACCGAATTAGATACAAGTTAGGTATGAGCATTCTGATTAAATGTTCCTGGTGATCGTAACCAACTCGGTGCGCTTGTACTGGTTTTCAGGGGGACAATTGATAATATGGTAGAAAAAACATGCAGATATCGGAGAATTTTCAGGAAATAATATGTTAGTTTCTGGCAGATTTTTGCTTGCTTACAGTTCTGTGTGAGACCGTCTCAATATTCGATTGACTCCTGCAACTAGGGATCCCTGTATTAACATAATTACAAATTTCAAACACTACAGATGTGATTGTAATGCGACAGAGTGCGCGGGACAGATCAGTTTCAATGTCGAAAACAATCAGCATACAGTGTAGGGTCACCGATCACTAACACTCAGTAACGATGCATTTGCCGGCTGATGAAACGTGTGCCCATGATTTTAATCCTTATTACAGCATTTAAAATTTTTATCTAAAAGCTTTGAAGAAGTGGGCAACTTACCTTTTCTAATTTATCAAGATCTGATCTCAACTGAAGTTGTAATGACTTTAATTTATGTAGAGGAAGCCCTTTAAGATCTGATGTACGGTTGAGTACATGTAAATGAGGCCCTCCACTCAGCCCTTCAATTTCAAGTTTTAAAACCTTAGCTTCTTCCTTAGCCTAGAAAAAAAAGGAAAAATGTTAGTTAAGGAACTAATTTTTTAAAATTCTCGAAACAACAGAGAAGTGGCATCAAGATCAAAAAATATATCAGGTTAAAAGACTCTTGCAACATTTGTCATGAAATCAAAACAAACCAGAATGAACAAACTGTGCAAGACATGCTATGTGCAAATGTTTTATTCCACCAACACCTCTAACCACCAGTCCAACGCTGGGAACTCAATGCATTCTACAACTGTCGTACAACTGCCGGCCGACAAATCCAACTTCTTTTCGTTTGAGGACGCGACTGAATTGTCCCTGGCAGTAGGGACGGATCCACTATTCATAGAATAGCGTCAGCGTACGACCGTCGGACAGTGAGTGCTCAGGTTTGGACAACAGCAATAACAAATGTGTCAAGTAATGATGGAATGATTGTGTCGTATACTTTAAAAACAAATTTATATAAATAACTAAAAAATAGTTTGAAGCTCTGCCCACACTATCAAATAAATATGATATGCCCATATTTGGATGTAATATGAGATCATCATGCCTATGGTGATGAGAGGTTGGCAACACAGACCCCCGTCATTTTGCTAGGTTCTCTGTAAACTTATGATTCGTGTATGTTGAGGAATGATAAAGGAAGGCTTACTTCTTCCTTTGCCTGGACAAGGGCTTGCTTTTCCAGATCAGCTGCTTTAGCTTTTTCATTAGAATCAGAAGCCTCTTTCTTCCATGCATCACATGCCTATCAGAGAAACAACATGCAGGTTAGAAATCAGCATTACCATGGTAGCATCATACCATTATATTACCATGGTAACATCATAACACAACTTTGCCATGGTAACATCACAACATGATATTACCATGTAAAATATCACCTCAACAACAGCTTAACTTTATATTACAATGGTTACATTATACAATTATTATCACAGTATTGAATTACAACATTATTTTACCATGGTAACATAATATTTTATCACCATAGTAACACTATATTACCATGGCAACATCACAGCAATCTAAAGTGATCTTTGATTTAAAGTAGAATTAAAAAAAATGTATACTACTGTTAAGTATTGTAAATGCACATCATACTAGATATAATTTCAATCATACAAAAGATGAATAGAGTAGAGAAACATACTCAATAACTTATTAGTACTCCAGTGGAATTTACAAAAAGTGAGAAAAATAGCCATGCATCAACCGTTCCTGTTGCTTCCTTCACTCCAAAATCATCAGTTATAAACATTGATTGGGTATGAAACTGTGCCCTTCCAGTGTATTACTTATCCTTTAAATTTGATGGGTATTATAAAAACTGATCCCTTCTTATGTGTTATCAAATTTTTCAAACCCTGTGTTCTCAGGACTAATGACAGAATGTGATTGGGTATTGTAAAAATTGTGCCCTTTCTATGTGTTACCAAATTTCAAAATCCAGTCTTCTCATGACAAATGGTGGAATTGGGTATTGTAAAGACTGAGCCATTCCTATGTGTTAGCAAACTTTCAAATTCCTGGGTTCTCATGACTAATGATGGAATTTAATTGGGTATTATAAAGACTGAGCCTTTCCTATATGTTACCAAACTTTCAAAATCCAATGTTCACATGACAAATAATAGAATGTGATTGGGTATTGTAAAAATTGTGCCCTTTCTATGTGTTACCAAACTCTCAAATTCCAGGATTCTCATGACTAATGATGGAATTAGATGGGTATTGTAAAAATTGTGCCCTTCCTATGTGTTACCAAACTTTCAAAATCCAATGTTCTCATGACAAATGATGGAATGTGATTGGGTATTATAAAAATTGTGCCCTTTCTATGTGTTACTAAACTTTCAAATTCCAGGATTCTCATGACTGATGATGGAATTAGATGGGTATTGTAAAAATTGTGCCCTTCTGATGTGTTCCCAAACTTTCAAAATCTAGTGTTCTCATGACAAAGGATGGAATGTGATTGGGTATTGTTAAAGTTGTGCCCTTCCTGTGTTAGCAAAATTTTGAATCCCTGTCTTCTCATGATTTATGACAATGTATTTCAAACAACTGAGCTTTTCATGTGTTACCATACTTTTCAAACCCTATGATGGAATGTGATTCAGTAATTAACTACAGAAATTACTTCAAACTTTTTCTCTTGCAAATCTCAACCAAAGTTCTTACCTGCTTTGCTTGGTTCCATGATTCCTCCCAGCTTTGCAATTTGTTCTTTAGAATAATTACTTCTTCCTGTAACCTTTGAACTTCACCATTCGATAATGTTGTGCTTGTAGACATCGTGGTAAGCAGCGGCGATTGCGGACCACGAGAAGGAGAACATGACGTACCTATATTATCCATCATCCCAAGTTTGTGCAGATTCGGCAATGGATTTGGTTGACTAAAGAAAGCATTTTTCGCTGCCTGTCAACAGAGAAATGTATAATTTAAATAGATTTAGATTAATATTATTCATAACATAAAAACAATATGAACCTGTCTGCCGATTATCAGTAGCCTAGTGGTCTGAACGCATCGTCATTAAAAACGATCCGTTGTGCGAGCGCTGTGGGGTTGCATTCTCCATGGAATCGCATCAACGGCCTGCCGTCGCCGTGCACAGTGAGTGACCAGCTTAACTATAACATTGTTAAATCGTAAAACTGATTGCACTTGAATCTAAATATGCAGAGGCTTTTAATATAATAGGTAGTTTTCCCCGCATGACGTTAACCTTAATGGATGAATTTATTCATCTGGAGCTGCGAAGTATGTTAACTTCAGGATTTTATGTGCTCGACATGTTAGCTACGGGTTTACATAACTTAAGCGCATGCGTATTTTTATTTGTTTACAGAAGAGGCGGAGTTTTGCGTTGCATGTTGGGTACTAACGTTAACGTTGTGAGGCAAAAACTACCTAGTAAGATTTTGTGTATGCATGGTTCATGTAGTCGTGAAAGGTTCAGCAATGTGTTTGGTGTTAAGCCCCTGTCCGGACTATCATAGCTTATTTGACAAAAACTGCTGGATGCCTGATGTCATAACCATATTTAGCCATATCACATGTTATTGTGTTGTGGGCAGGGGTTTAGCAAGTCGCACTGTTTTCAAGGGACTTTTCTGTTTAGAAAAACAGCATGGTTATTCATACTGGCCGATTATTGTGCGGTCTGGGTGATTTGACCAAGAAAGTTGTTCATGCTGTTCACACTGTGGCGTTTTATTTTTGTTTAACTGACCAGATACATGCTTAGTGTGACTGAAAACAAAAGTCAATATGAAAAGGGCTTTAGAAAGTGGAGCTCCCTGAAAAAAAAATCAAAAAAATCACTGTCTCAAAGCATTTGAATCCGGAACTTTGAGATTGGAATGGAAGGTAAACATCATAACTAGAGGCTAACAATAGCATATATTGTTTAAATAAACAAAGCACATTAATTGTTCTTACTATTTCTATTTGTTGCTGCTGCTGAATATGTTGAGGAACAAATGCAGGTGGAAGAGAATTGAGGGGCGAGCCAGGACTCTCGGATATAGTAGTCTTTTGACTCAAACAGCTAGTAGACATAGGAATATTCACAGGGGCAGTACTGCTTAGAAGACCTAACAATTAGAGAAAAACATCATATCAGATCATATATAGTATATATACTATCTCTCCAAATTAAAATTCTCTATTTGTCAACAATATTTAAAATACAACAAGATAAATATATGCAAAAATAATAAATGCGTGCTCCAAATAATGATTTTTTCCCTTTAAATTTAAAAACAGTTGACCCCCCCAAATGACTGTAAATAAAACTATTGGAAGCAACATCATTATCAACACATTCTAATTATATTCTACTCCAGTAGATTTACATTATTCTAACCTAGTTAGGATTAATAAATCTTTATGATTATGCAATAACACATTTTGGCAGTAAATATGTGTTGTAGTCCTATATTTACAGTAAGCGGTGTTTATTTGAGTATATTATACGTATCCATTTCACATCTAAAAAAGTGAACGTCTCCCTTGAATAAACATGTCCTCGAAAGCCTTTCTCAACAATAACCACCCCTGGGTGTTATCCGTTAAAAAAACATAATTCAGAGGTTTTTGTCTTTTTTTCCAGATTGTAACACAAAAATGCCTTAATTACCAAGTAACACATTTACTTTCCCTTCAGAGCATAATAAATAAAACCAAATGTTCCAATCATCGATTCAACTTATTTTTTGTTATTATTGTCATATAAAACATAAACTTTAAAACTCACTTAAATGACCAAGGCTTGCACTAGAACTGCCTACTGAAGATCCATCGTTATCACCTATTAACTCCCTATCAAAATTTGTAACATCTTCTATTGAAATATCATCCAAAGCATTACCTGTTAAGATAAAAAACACAATGCATCATCAACAAACTTTACGTAAAAACTAGTAAATCTATGTTGATATTGTCAGTGTTTTAATTTACAGTGAATAGTATTGATTTTTCATAGTAATACTATTAAACATCAGAGAGTAAATAGTAATGTCTACTGCATTGCATATAAATTTAATACAACCTGGTTGACAATGTTCCATCAGACTATTAACATCACTATTAAATTATTTGAATGTTTCCAAATATGATATTGATATCAAAGATTACTATACCATCTTATGTCAAGGGGTTTTCTCTTTTTGGAGAGAATAGACAATTAGTAGGTTTATCCAGGTAAGTATACATGAAGTACATGACTGAGTATGACATTTGAATGTTCACAAAAAATATTGAAGATGACTGTTCCATTTTTATGTCAAGGGGTATTCTCATTTGGGAGAGAACAGCTAATTAGATGCGACTGAATGAGCATGCTTACCAACAACAGAGCCGACAGTATCACTAGGTGGGTAGAAAGGTGTTGCGTTTACTGACATGCTAGAGGGACTCGGTGTCCCGGGACTAGGGAGGCCACAATTTGAAATACTAGATGCGAACGGGCTACCAGGTGAGATGTTGTGTGACATCAGTAGGTTTTGTTTCCTTCTATTCTTCTCCTGGCTGTCTATTGTAACATCATTATCAACATTCTGAAGAAGTTTCTTTAGATTTGTCTGAAATTTCAGAGAAAAAAAAAGGCATTTAAATAATATCACATGATTTGGATGTACACAAACACACACTTTATGTGGTCATTTTGTGGCACCTTAAAAAGATGAGGCTTACTGAAACGGTCCATTGTTTAGCGTACACTCACAAACTCGACAAAGCGTAGAACTGCAGTCGGATGTATTAAATTTTTTCTTTACACAAGCACCGTTACAATGTTGCAGCAAGGATTTTCAAACAGTGTAGGACAATATTCAGGCTGGACCAACTTTGCGAGTAAATTCAAATAATATGGACCCATTTTCTTAAAAAGCTCACCCATTTTACGCAAAAATATGAACAATTTGGACCCATTTTCTTAAAAGTTGAACCATTCTACGAAATATATCTGGACCCATTTTGTGCATAAAACAGCATAATTTAGATTAATTTTAAATAATGTGGACCCATTCTTTGTGGACACAATAGAACAACTGTGTGGGACCTTCCCAACTGTCCAAATAGCTGGCTACTGCATTGCCACCGTAGGGCTTATACTTTACATAAAATGTCTGGTACTAGAGGAATCTCGTTCATGAATCAGTTTGAAAACTGAACCACCACACTACTCTCTCTTGAATGTATTACTTTACTTCATTTAAATATTTTCCATAATATTTTATCCCTTACCAGCGTATCTTCACGTTCAGAACCAGGTGCTTTCTGATAGGATCCACTTTCAGATGAATAATTACTAGATTGACTGTTGGAACGAGGCTTCCCTATTGGTCCAAGATTATTGGGGCCAGTTGAGCCGCCATTAGTTGTGACTACCATGTTAGACGGCTATGGAAAGAGCAAACCAATCAATTACTTGTTAGCACAGCTTTTGTTGGTACAGTTCAACGTTCATTACATACGGTAATTGATAAAAATATGGCTTCCACAAACTACAAATTACTACATACGCCAAGGAGGTTATGTATTCACTGCTGTCTGTTAGCAAGATCACGCAAAAACTAATGAATTGATCATCATGAAATTTAGTGGAATGGTACATAAATAATCAAAGAAAGGCACCTTTCAATTTTTGGAAGAACAGGTCAAAGGACAAGGTCAAGGAAATTAAATTTTTGACACTCAAGCATTAAAGACAATAATGGAATTGCACCTTGCATTCAAGCAGCACTCAAGAAACAAATGTGCCTGAATATGGTGGGCGATTCCATTATTTTCTTAAAGGTAGATTGCAGTTTCACCGATCATAAACGGCCTGGGTATTGTAGTGCTGTATTTAGGCATAGGGCAGGGGTAAGCAATCTATGGAATGACGTCTCTAGTTTTGCATGACATGACGCTAGGGAATCATGTCATGCAAACGACAATGATAATCCTCCTAGCATGCTCAGATGACGTAACGTAATTATGTTTTAGATGTTACTGTTGTGCAATCAAATGCTCCCTAATACACACGATGTGTTACATCAACATGTGTCAGTGTGAGGGTTACTTTAGTTATTTTATATTTAAAAATGTAAAGCCCTTCTCAGACCATCAAATTTTAACAGAATCCTGTGACATGCCCAAATATGGTCATGATGACATCCCATTATGACTATATACAGGCGTACAACAGTTTTTTTGTCAAAGGAAATAGATAATCTGGACAGCACTTTACATTTGTATTACATTGTTCGTGATCATGAATATTTATATGTTTGCATGCACATCGGCCATGTTTTAGGGTTTTATCTTACCATGCTCTGCATTGCTGATGTTGTCGATTGGAACAAAGACATCTTACTTGGCATTGATACTTCTGGAGTATTAAGTTCTTCTAGTATATTTTTAGCATTACTCATTTCCTCTGCAAAGAAATACAGAAGTTGTAAAGAGGGAAGATATGCACCATAGGGGGAGGCGTTCACATACAATATTGAAGTTACAAAATTGCGGCAATGGTTCATTGGCCTATACATTGTATTGCTAATACATCTCAAAACAGCTTAAAATGACCCCAGATTGAGAAGACCCAAGGGCCTCAACCAGGGTCTCACAGTACCTAACCAATTTCACTTTAAAAGCATTTATCTCCCTGGTATCTATGTCTAGTTATTAGTCATTACTGATCCCAATGTTTTCAAATGTGCACTCAAGACTCACTTGTTTGCCAAGTACCACCAACATTACTTTTCTGAGTGTTGTATCTGTTGTACGTTTTGTGTTGTGCTTCTCCTGTTATTGTTTTAACATTATCAATGTTGTGATTTTGTGTTTAATGCTATACAGTACATGCTGTCCGAGTCCCTGAACTATGAGAATTAGCATGCGCTTTACAACCCCAAGAAATAGGCACATCATGAATGCCATTACCAGTACTGGATTAGGACTGTGGGTTTTAAGTAATATAAGCTGAATGTGGGTCTCTAATACCTACCTCAGTATTTTAATATTCATCAAATCTTTGTGAAATATATCAATATCAAATTAATAATTAAGAAGTGCAAATATATAACTCGGCCAGCAAAAATTGACCCATAATCAATTAAGTACACAATTACTAGCCGTGTACAATAGGAATATGGTGGTATTGTTTCCCTTCCCGTAGGCTTACCTGTATACAGCTGGTTAACAATAACCAGGTGTAATAACATGCCTAATGATAATATGTAATGAATTTAGACCGGAATTGGGTGAATACGATACAAATTGCCAAGAACAACAGTCCCCTGGAATGATGAGTATTCAAGCACTTTGTAGTCAAGTTATTATATTAAGTCTTCCTCAGTCTAGCTTATAATCTCTTATGTAGCAGCTGGTTTATAACCAGGTATTTCAACACTATCCACAGTAACAGTTGGCACGCTATAACAATTTTCATTTTAAAAATATTCTGGGTTCATCTATAAACTTAGTTATTTACTTTACTTTTAACTGAAAATTGGTATGAGAAAATAATCACCTTATTGTAATTCCTTATTTTTCTTCTAAATTTATTTGTTTCTCGAGTTCAATTTTATATCTATGATTGCAGATTTTCTATCTGCAATGCCACCGTAATTTAGATCTATTATGATCTGACCTGGTTTGATTTTTCTATTATTTATAATGATTTGGACTGAATAATGATAAAATTTAAACTAATTCTCTGTAAAATAACTTACGGTCTACATGTGCAAAAGCGCAGAATGGGCCACGTGGACAGTAGCCTGTTTGCTGCATATCGTTACATTTGGTCGACTTGTAGATCTCCGGATGAAACTGTTGTTCAGTCCTAGTGTGGCAATATAAACAATTGTCCCCTTGATCACAGTTAGAAATTTCACCCCACTCGTCACCATGCTTCACATTAGGACAGGGTGTTGACCTATCAAGTAAAATATATTAGCATAAATTAACAATATAAACAATTTAATAATAATGATGATAAAACAGCACTTATAATGTGCCATCTATCTAGCATGCTATTCCGAGTCGCAGTGACTCTTAAGGGAAAAAAAATTGATTTAATAAAATGCAGATCGATTAGGTGATTAATATTTGCAAAAAAAGAAAAATATTATTTGGAACACAGTAGAAACACTAAATAGGACCACACATGTTAAGAAGCCAAATTTATTAAAGTACTATTAAAAAACCAATCTCTATTATGGGACCATTCTAGTATGAAACCATATTTTCTCCTGCCCAGTCTAATTTTAAAACTTGGTAATGACAAATAAGCACACATGAATTATGGGTCCCTATTTTTGGCATGCTATCCCAACACCAGCGTACTGTCGCCAATTGTTAAACTGAGTATTAATTAGCATAAGAATGTGAAAGTATTGTATAATCAGCCCATGAAATTTGGGAAAAATGTTGTTTTATTGTTTGTTTTATCGTTATCTTTGGCAGAAATATCACTTTCGTAAAAGCTACGATCGTATCATCACAGGCTGCTTCAAAACTGCCCATGCATGTCCATGCGCATGCCCAGAATGATCTATCAGGGATTTTCCACACATGTATAGTACTTGTCAGTCTCAGTAGTGAAGTCACGATGCGATCGTGATCGCGTTTAAAACGGACGGTATTAGGCCTACAATATGTTTTGTTGTTTTTAGATAATAAACAACATTTTAAATATGATAATAATAATGTAAAATGAAGACAAATAATAGATTTAGATAAGTATTACGATCTACGCGGCCCACGTGTCTTCAATTGGGCGATGTTGTGGGCCCTGGCTGGCTAGCGTCGTTTATCTAGGCCTAGCCTACGAAACGATTAGGCAATAAAGACAAAATGATTGTACACAAATCGTACGTACTGCATGCCTATTATTGCATGCCAATAGTTCTTGTACAAACAAATCTGTTTTATGGACCATCATTTCCTTGGTTTGACGACGTACATGAATTTAAGTGTCTGCTATAGCCTGTTTCAG
Source organism: Anneissia japonica (assembly GCF_011630105.1). Lineage (NCBI taxonomy): Eukaryota > Metazoa > Echinodermata > Crinoidea > Comatulida > Comatulidae > Anneissia > Anneissia japonica. The sequence goes on along the minus strand of NW_022693058.1, from coordinate 242,613 downwards.
TCGAAGTTTTTTGACTTTCCAAGCAGTTTTTGAAGCAAAGAAATCTAGGCCTAGGTCGGCAAAAAATTGCAGATTGCATTCATGGGCTGTATAATTCAGTAACACTTTTACTCATAACTTAGGCGATAGTAAGTCAATTCCAGTTTAAGACCCATCATTGTATGTGGAGAATATGAATATATTAAAAAGTCAATTTTCATGATTTTGTCACTGATGTTAGTTTTAGCATGGCAAGCCCCATTTGTTGCACCAATTTTGTACCTGTAACATCGAAGTTTCTTTGGGCTTCTTCTTCTATCTCTAGCATTGTGGTAGTGAGGACAGGCATAGCCTTGTCTGCATAACCTAGGGGGCTTCTTACATGGTTCTGTCTTATAGTAGGCTAAAACATGATTTGTATCTGAAAGTAAAATAAAATATTATATCATTAATAGCTTTCACACAATAGCTGTTTAATACTAATTTTTGAAACAATAGCATCCAAGTTTCAAATGTATAATGCTTTGATTTTCAAATAAATAAAAGGATAAATCCTGTCCGTAATGAAATTAAAAGATAAAAAATTCAACTTTGTTTATTTTACTTTGTTTACTTAAACAGTTATTAGCTCTTACAATTTAAACTTGAAAAAAAGAAAATAGATTTCCTTGTGAACTATCAGATATTTGTTGCATAGAGCCTTTATTGGCAGACAATAATCAATTTAAGGATTTTGGTAGTAAAGAATTATAAATCAATAAAAACTGAATCATTTTGATTTGTATTTCATTGAAAATTGTTTGTTTGCGTAATACTTTTAAATGAGCAATTATATTTCAATACAGACAATATAATTTAAACATATTATACATTTAGTTGCCATTGAATCTAGGCCTTAACCTAGATAGTACGGTAGATTGTAAACAAATATAGAAGTGAAACTAACATTGTATTATTGTTATTTAAAATCATTATCATCTCATACAAATTGTAGCCTTTTGTCCTTTACGGTACATATTTTTTCTTACTATGAAACAAATCTTTTAAGAACTAAGTCCTAGTCCCAAACAACAGGGTTGTACTGTAGCTATAAAAAATGAAGGGTGAGTGGTGGACAATTTAAGGGTGGGTAGATAACAACATTGGTGAATGCTAAATAATATGAGTGTAAGGTGGGTGGGGGTGCCATGAATTTAGTTTTAGACTGGGTGGAAAACTTCAAGGCTGTGTAGCCCCACCACCATAACTACATCATTGTAAGAAATCTAGATTTCAACATAATTTTATATTGAAGAAAAGGTTAAAATCAATTGAATCATATAAATTTGAAATTAGATAAGATTATTAAAATCAAACTTCAGTAAAGTGTGTTATAATTTTTACAGGAATTAACTGCCAGACACTGCAATACATAGTACTGGAAAATCCTAATTGTCTATGAGCTATTATTAGATGATCATTGACCTCTAGTTTTTTATAGGTCAAACAACATGAATTGGAATTGATTTATCACATAAAATATGATAGAATGACCTAAGCTATTACAAAAATCATATTCCATATGAATTTTAGACATCTCCATCTGTTCTATTTCTCTTAATTATCATAATAGAACATGAAAAATAATAGTTTTTCATTAGCATGTAAATAGAGAAACCACTTCCTGATTTTGAGCTAAAATATCATTTATTGGCAAAGTGCCAATAGTTAAAAACATTCACGGACTTCCCCTGATGACTCAGGAAATTTGTTGGTAACGAATCAGGAATGATGTGATATTTGCATAGGTCAAACCAAGTAGGTCGGCCAAGCTATGTTGTCTGACGACCTATGATGTTGAATGCTGAATAAGAATGCCAACGTTACGTAGGCGTTCTTTGTCTCGACCAAATGGTTTATTAAAGAACAGGAACATCCGTGTATCAAAATCATCAGACAATTAAAAACCTTATTTGATGCCAATAAAAATACAACTTAATGTGTATTCAATTGATTTTAACATTTTTATCGAAATTTTAATTAAAATTTTACAAAATGCAATACAAGATTGATAAAAAATAAAATTCTGTGACTGTATAAAACACTTCAAATGTGTGTATCTGAAAGGGTAATTTGATGATGGGGATGGGGCCACAATGTACATAAGAACGGAATTAAATTTTATACATGGGATCAGTCATTTCCTAATTAGGCAACAGAGCGTTTCTTAATGAGAATGACCAAGTATTGAAAAATGCATAGGCCTTCATTCACAGGGGGAAAAAAAAAATCATTCTCTATAAAAAATATGATCCTGTTACTATTATGAAAGTATAAAATATACTCCGAGTATTAAAATGCGTGCCATTGTGTCGGGATTCAATATTTTTCATCATCAGGAATCAGCAAGATAAGCTTAGTTATATGGTTAATTGTCACATTAATCCAGGCTCTGGAGGGGAAAAATTTATTGCTTTTTTTTTTCTAAGACACAAAAATGGTGTTTGATGAAAGACTTGAGAATGGTTAATGAGATATTGATTTTTGAATATTTAAAAAATGGAGGAGAAGGGACATAACCACCCCTTTTTTCCACCCTTCCCTCATTTTTTAAATATTACAAAAATCTGTATCGCATTCACTGTTTTCGAGTATTTTTGTTTCTTTATACAACATATCAACATTTTTCCCCTCCAGCACTGGCTTTGAAGACCAAATTTAATGCGAATTGATGTAGCCTAGTGGTCTACCATGTTTATGAAGCTAGATACAAACGTTTTCAAACACAATTAAATTATGACACCAATTGAATTATTGGATATCAATTCCGACAATAACAAATGTATGTCTAACTACAAGAAAACTGAAATATAGCATACCTTGCCATTTAGGGTCATCGACCTGTACAATCTTATCCTTATCAGCTATACTAAGAGTTTGACTTAAAGAGCTGCCATTGGTAGATGAGGACTCCGACGAGACCGGTTGCTGCTGTTGCTGCATATCCTGCTGTGCCATCATCTCTCGGATGTCGTACACGGGTTGACGTAGATCGTGCGGCCCATGAGCAAATGCGCAGTGAGGGCCATTCTTCACACAGTGACCCCTGGCATCTGTTTCGTGTACACACGTGCCAGTCTTGTAGTATCGAAGATGATATCGCCTTTCGGTATCACCAGTGGTACGATGTAAATAGGCACAACTAGAAAAAGAGGATACAGCATTAATATTAGAATAAAAATTAATAGGGAATTGAAATATACAACATAATAATGTGTATGTTGTACTGTGCGTCTTTATTTTACACACTACTGTATTATAAACAGTGTATTAAGGTCAATTCAGATAGGAAAATATCAACTGTATCGCAACATAACTTACCAGAATAGTGAGGAGTCGGGTATACAGTAATAAAACCCCATTGACAATGTGGAAAGCAAGAGTGGGTTGACACAGTGCATGGGGAAATGGATAAACTAGGTTAACGTCTTAGTTATTTATATACTTCTATTCTTGTATTAATCATAAGTACATACAGTAAAATGTCCATTTTACGAATAGTCAATTTTACAAACAGTCTTTGCTTCTGATGACGTCATCATCGATCAATTAATACCGTTAAAAAAAAGTCTGATTGCTAACGTCCTACAGAAAGTGATAATGTATGTTTTTCTTAATAAAATCAAGTTTGTTGTATTTATTCAATAATAGTTCGATCTTTTCTTCTATTTCTGCTATAATAATCACAATATCATGATATAAACATAACCAAAACAACGAACTACCAACGCAAGTGCCGTCAGATTGAGCACACATGTACATTTACAATGATGCATAAACAAGAATGTTGGGGTCAACAACTTATTGACATCATGAATGCTAGGTGATTGCAAAATGCATGTAAACAACACAATTCGGCCATCTAAGAACTAGAAAGAACACGATAGAATGGTCCATAAAACATACAGATGTTTTAATAAGAGTTAAAATATATTTTGTTAAGTGAAAAAATGCCAGTGATTACATTAATTTGGTTTTTATCGAAGTTAAATTCCGCTAGGCTCTAGCGAGGTAGACCATGCTCCTGCACTGTTGGTTTGTGCTAGGCCTGGCCGCAGTCAGCCTATTGGTGATAAATGGCAGAGGATAGCTAGGCCTAGGAAACGGACACCCGATCTACTGCAGGTTACAAAAATTTTCAATTTACGAACACCCCTTGGTAGCAAGGGGTACGTACGTAAAGTGGACGTCTTGCTGTACTGCATGTTATTTTTATTAATGTTAATAAATTAATTATTTAATTTAAGCTAGTTAACATTATTATATTTAGTTTGCCAAGCTTAATTATTCAAGTCTCACAGTTAGGAAATTATCATTATTGTGTGAGTGGTTTCTTCAGAATAAAAATACTTTTTTCAATATATTATTTAACTAAGACAGACCATTGCCCAAAGGAGAATTGGGTATTCTTATACTAAACCCACTGGGATACTACAGTTGTGGATTACTAAAATTGATTAACTTTTACAATGATGATGGTATTCCTATTCTAGAAATGAGAATTGTGTACAGAAGAATAGAACCTTTGATAGAGTAGTTTCAGTTTGTGTTTATGTAGCATTTTTCCCTAGAAACGTTGCATGCTAAAACGAATGCCATTAAAGATGATTGAATATAACAAAATTGTTGTTTTGTGATATAACACTAACAGTATTATGTTATTTCTTTAAAAAATTATGTTTTGTTCCATTATCAAAATGGTAGTGTTGAGCAGTTTATCCGATATTGGATTATGATGTCAAAACATTTGTCAAATTATTAATGTACAGTAGGTTATTCTTTTGAAGACATAATAAGTGTGCTATAAAAGCAATGAAATGGTCAAATAGCTAAAATTTTTGGATTTCAAAGATTTAATAGTATGTCTCATTGATGTACCTAAATAAAATTCTCCACAAATGTCATTTGAAGGTTAAAGTTTGTTATAAAAACATTGTAAGTGTGCTATAAAAACAATGAATTGGTCAAATAGCTAAAATTTTATGAATCCAAAGATTTAGTATTATGTCTTATTGATGTGCAGTACCTAAATGAAATTCTCCACAAAATGTCATTGCAAGAGGTCAAAGTTTGCAATGGAAGAAGCTATGTAAATAAAAGGAGTGGAGGTATAATTACTGTAGGTGATAAGGCCAAAAATGTGTTTTTGTTGCCAAAAGAAATTTGAAAATTTCAAGGTTGTATAGGTTTGGTTGGATTTTCTGTATGTTGTATTTTCTTATTGTTGGTTGATTTGCCATCAGAGCTAAATAGATTTCCCCCAACAACTAAATTTTAATCCATTGTATAAAATTGTTTATATTAAAAAAAAAGCAAACATTCTAAGATTCTAGGTAAAATAAGGAAACTTTAACTAGTTCCTTGTAAGCAAACATTACTATCGCTGATAAGCATTGTACTTTAGATTACTATTTAAAATTTTCTGTTATAGGCATAATTTTTTTTTTGTAATTTTATGCTTTTTATATCATCATTATCCATATTTTTTTTTAGTTTTGAAGTTTGTTTTGTTGAGAACACCAATCTTATTTCTTTTATTCTACTTGGGACAAAAATGTTATCTTTATAATTATCTCCTTAACTGTTTTTCACATTAAGAAACACATCCTAACATCTGCCACTTAGGATATTTTATATATCTTTATAAATGCAGTGTTCATTGTTATTAGTCTATTGTGAACCTAGCAAGATATACAGACTCTTAACCTTAAAAACACAGTGAAACAAAGGATATTTTACTAAGGATCTGTTTCTGAATTTTAATGCATTAACCATTGAACAGAGAGAGTATAAATTATCAGATATTACTAATAAAAATATACACTTTTTAATAGCCTTGCCTAGTTCAACTTAAATTGATTATACCTTTTATGTCTAAAGAATTATACAAGTTTCTAAACCACAGATTGCAATAAAATCTCAGATTTTAAAAATTTAAGAGGTACAAATTAATATAAATATAATGGGATACTCTCATCATGTAAGGCTTAGGACATTTTTTAGCCGTGAAAAAAAAAATTAAGACAATGGCAGGATTTGAACCGAGAATTTTGGGGTTAACAAGGTAGGCACCCTGGATACTAATCTACATTCCGCTACATTCTGTTCAGATATAAAACTTAATAAAGAAATTTAACAAGGACAAAAGTTTATAAAAAAATGAAGAAAGATAACCCCACTTAGCCTGTAAAATGTTGATGGTCCTGGGTTAGCAACAAATACTGTACAGTACATTAAAACTAGAACTAGACCAATATTCAATAGCTAATAATATAAGGGCTAGCAACTTGATGGGATTGTTGAAATTGCTGTCGAGCAGGTCTCTTGAGAGTTATGACTGAGTATTTCTTTAAAGGCTAATTTTACAGAAAATCAATAAGTAAATATAGACATTCAGAGTAAAATATATGTTTGCTTAATATCAATGCATCAAAATATTTCAGTAATCAAGCACTATTAATTCATCTCAGGATTTCCGTGGTTGATTTTCTCCTTCGTTTTTCCCGATAAACTTTAGATTTGATGTAAAAATTCAATAGGCCATAATATCGTAATTCAATTACAATGTAAACTTGTAATGATTAGTTTTTCTGGTTTAATTTCAAGATGTACATGGTTAGCCGAGGGTGGGAAAAATTTTGTTTTCTTATTCAGCAAATAGTTTTGCCAAAAATATCCAGATAGATAGGAAATAAGATTAAAATTTTATTGGTGAAAATAAACAGTGTAGTCAAGAAATGGCTAAATGCTTTAAATTTATATAAGGAAGAAATACACATATTATTTTTAAAGATTTCAAGGCAGCGGTGGGCGTAATAAAAAATAAAGAAATTTCGGCACATATGTCTTTAATTTGCTAAATTTGACACCGATTTAACAAAATGCTTTAGCTAGATAACCATCCAAAATTCTGCAACTATTTACTGTACTATCGCAGATAATTCACAGAATTCATAAAATTATAAGGATCGTAAATATTTACAGACAGGACTCGGATCAAAATATGTTCTAGATTTAGTATGAATTACCAATGTTTACCAAGGTATGCCTGGTGTTATATTCTACACTTAACTCCTTACTACAGGCGTTATGCATAGGACTTCAGCTTGTTTATTTAATTGACCATAAAGAGTTAGTGATGAGGAATAAACATCAAATGCCGACCAGCCAATGATAATTAAGGATAATAATAATAATTCCGGACACTTCCTTAGTGTCTTCCGGACACTTTATTAGTGCAGGCATGGAGGTATTTTATACCTCCATGGTGTACTACATAGGTGTGTATCATTGGGTGTCCATGGCTTAATGGAGTACTAATGAGTAACAGAAGAAGTAAAAGATTATATTCAAAGGTCGGAATAACCTATGTAGTGGATTGCTCTGCCTGGTGGTTTTGAGGTCAATATAGTGAGAGGGAATCCCTACTATTATTTGCCTGATGAACTACCCAAAAATGAAGGGATGATTTAAACACTAAATTATGAATAAAAAACAAATTGTTTTTATCACCTGAAAATCAGACTCATTTTTATGCCCACTCCTGAGATTTTGTAGTGCCCTTTTTTTAGAAGCCGTTCACAATTATTAACATTTTCTCAAGTTTACAAACAGTACTCTCTTTCGGTACACTCTCCCTCCCCTCCGAAAGTGTACATAAAAAAATACTGATTTTGCAAAACCCTTCTCTATTTTTTTCAACTAAAGTTTTATATACTTGGTTGCATAAACATGTCTAATTATATCCATGGTTGCATTGTAATTGGTCATAAAAATCTATTATTTAAAAATATTGCATGCTATTTTTACATTTTCATGCATGTAAAAGGGCACACATTTGTCTACCCCTCCCCCTAGCGTACTGTTTGTACACTTGTGAACATGTTGATAATTGTCAATGACCAATTAGTGAAACGGTCCTAATATAATATGGCACTAATTAGCCAGCCATACTGTATCAAAACACATCTAACAATTTCTCCTCCAAGTTCCACATGTTGTTTAAAATTTTGACTCTACACAGGAGGGGGAATTTTTCTGGAACCCCCTCCCCTCTTGGTAAGATTTTGAGCGAGGGATTAAATGGAGCTGCTACTACATTTTCTTATCAAACACTCTTACTAAACATACTTGAAGAAATTTATTCATTAATAAAATTTTCAATTATATTATTTTTATTCACGGTGTTGGACGCTTGATTTCGTCCATCCTCAAACTGGGTGCTTCAGACAAAGCCATTTTGCTAAAATGTTGAAAACAACAGAGGAGAGCAATTTTTTCCTTGCTCTCCTCTGACAATCTTTCAAACATAGTCTACAAAACCAAGATTGAAAAAGTCTCACAATACCTAGTGTTTGTAATGGTCAAACAAAATAAAGGTGAATTAAGGACTGGGATTATTTTTATGTCTTATTTGGGAATAAAAATTTACATATAAATTTACTTTCATTGTAAATACATTGATTAACTCTTTCTGATAGATAAGCACTACAACAGAGAATAGTTAAGTTTCGATAGGTTCATCACCACAAATTTTGGTAATCAACAGTCACTAAAATTCAATTAAATTATTCTCTCTTTTATTATTTATTCTTTATTGTATTTAAGGGTCCTCATCAATGGAAATATAAGTCTTTCCGGCTTTCCTGAGTTATCCTTGGACTTTCGCCATCATAGTGTATGTTTTTTATTTATCATTTTATTGTTTTTTTGTGTGATTTGAGATTTTCTGAATAAATTCATTCTCTAATTGTCTAGGCCTACAGATTATCATAACCATGCCATAATTATTACGGTAATTCCTTACATTAAATAAGGGGTATACAAGTCCAAAACAATTTTTACAGAGCCTACAGTATCTCGTCCCATGGGCCTCCAGCAAGGAAATAGGGTATGTCATTAGCCTCCGCAAACCTTGAACCCAAATGAACCCAACAGAAATGCATAAAGTACAAGCCGATGACAGATATTGGACAGCATTTTCTATCAAAACTGATTTAAAATGTATCGACAGAGTGTTTCCCAAAATACAGTAACGGTCTACACTGTAATTAGAAATGATGGACTTTAAAGTTTGTATACTTATCTTATAACGTTCTGTACATGCCATAACTTACTTTGTTTACTTTATATTTATTTACCATGCACCTTGTTTTATATTGTGTATTTTTTAATTAAGTTTATCTTCTTTTTATGAAAGCACTGGCAACTGAAATTCATGTGAACCATGTTGTGCACAATGACAATAAATTATCTTGTTTCTTTTTTAGGACACACTGTAAGACACCTATCTTACCTATATAGCAAATATCAGGAAATAAAGACATACAACCAATGTAAAGGTATTAAATACTTAAATAATAAATTTATTGTCTTTACTATAGGGTCATTTACCTCAAATCAACCATGCACTGATGTCACAGATTGTCTTAGACAAAATTTCACAATCACTTGTAATATGGGAAAATCTAAAATGTGAACTTTGTATCCAAGTTATTATGAGACATGCATTATAAAAATGTGTGGTTCACCCATTCATTATAATTGTGACTACAAATGAGGCATGTCATGGCGAAATGGTTAAGTTGTCGCACCAGCAAGGATTGAGTAAATGAGCTATAAAATACGGGAGCTCAAAAAATTGCCTAAAAATCCAAATTTGTTTTTCACTATAGATCAACAGTTTAATGTCTTATTAATCATGTCCCAAAGTGGTCAACAAATCGTTTATTTAACCTTATTTTGATAGTTAATTCTATTAAACAAGACAGTATAATTACATACTCCAAGTATTAAAATGCACGTCAACCTGTCGGGATTCAATATTTCGACATTAATTATGTCATCATCTATTAAACAATGTATGCACAAATAACTTTGTAAGGCAATTACTCAAAATCATGTTTATCTTCACTATAGGTGTGCTGTACATTCACTTTCCTATAACTTAGGCTTGAAATGTCCAATTTCAATGAATGACCCCTCATTTTAAAGATCACATATACAGGTATCTGAAAATACCAATAATTTAAATTTCAATTTTTGTTACAACTTAGTCATTTTGCCATAACATGCCTCAAATTATGTTATTGGTCACTTTATAAACAAAATTATTAGTAAATATTTTAAAGTAAAACATTTAGGCAATGAAACAAGAATCAATCTAAAAATCAATTTTTTTTCCCCGGTAATTTTATGATACTATATTTATTCGCATAAATGCATTTATTGTTGAGAAGGGTTTTTGAGGGGACCTATTTGAGGGAGGTGTTTATTCAAGGGACACTTATTTGAGGGACGAGTTAATTCTTTTTAGTGTATAAAATGGACGAACGTATATACTCAAATTAACACCCCTTAATTCAACTGCAAATGTGAAACTACAATGCATAATTACCATCAAAATGTTTTATTGTATGATCATAAAGACTTATTGATCCCAATTTTGAGACAGAAAATACTCCTGCATTCACTGCAATGGTTTTTGCACTCCGGAGAGCAGATGAATTTGAAGCTCGCATAGGTAGGCTGCAAACCAACTTGCTCTCTGTTCTTAAAAACGATTTATTTGATAGAGGTCTTTTATTAGAAAATTATAATGATTTAGTTTATCTTAGAGAACTTGCCTCAAATCGAAACTTATGGATTAATTTATTCTAGAAAGTTAAATTATGTTTGAAGTAGAGACAAATATTATACATGTACATGCAGGACTTTAGGGATGTATATTTAAAAGGGGGGGGGGGGAACCATTTATTCGAATAAATATAATATGTACTGTATCTTTCCTATTATGATTAAAAATTACTGCAGGTGGATCTTTGCTTCCACATTTTGTGTCTAATAGTAATAGAAGTTCTTAAATAGTGTTCCATCAAGATAACTCCATTTATTGTGATTTCTCTATTTTGGAAATTCCAAATACTATACATGTCCATTAGAGTGAATAATTAGATTACTAAAATAAACAATTGATTATTTCAATCGAAAATATATAATACTTAGTAAAGTGAATATTCTGTTTTTTATATTAAATGTTTTTAAAGTCATTATCAATTACAATCAAATACTTCTATCTTTTTTTTATCATTTATGATTAGACTAGGCCTAGAAGAATATTTGACCTACATTCATTAAATAAATAAAAACCCTTCTTTTTTATTTCAACTATTTATTTACAAGAAAATATGTGTAGAATACTGTTGCTGAATAACTCTCTCAAAATAAGGTTAGAAATGTTCAAGAGAAACTAAAAAAATAGTGTTGAGACTCGAGCGAACGTTATCCCCACCTGGCCTGCCATGCAGCGCTCAACACTGAACACAACCACACACACATAATGCGCGCCTAATCCAAATCGCCGTAAGTTTAAAATACACAGATTTTAAAATGTAATTTACTTTATAATCTAAGCAAATGCTATCAAAATTGTACCAACAATTAATTAAACAAGGGTATTTTATTCTATCTGTAGGTATAAAACAGATAATGATAGAAAGATAAGTGCAATTCATGAACGGCAAAACCACGGTACTCGACTCGAGTGTCAACAACATGCAGTAAACCTACACAATATGGCGACCACAATAACAACCACTCGTCCAATCGAAATGCGAAAATTCAAAATAGACTTACTCTTCTCCATCGGCACATAATCCTGTAGTTTCATCATATTTCGTACAATAAACATCAGGACTATAATTAAATATTCCATCTCGTCTACGAATAGGTCTTCTCCGCCTTTGATTCATAAAATGCCAATGAAAACATGTAAACGGCCGATGATTTGGGCACTTGTGCTGCAAAAAATCTTGGCATTGTTGAGTTCGAAACTCCTTTAGGTATCTGCAAATTTAATCACGTTAAATTGGGTGAATATCCATGACAGTTGTAAACTATTGATCTTAAATGATTAAAGAACACAATTCAATATAATTATAAGACTTACGTGTAATGAAAAGGCTTTTCAGGCTGAGTTGTTAAGTTACTATTAGCAGATTTCTGCTGCTCGGACGGCATCTTGCCAAAACATTACAAGCCCGCGCATATGCTACTGCGCATGGCTCTTACCAGGCTGATCATGACGTCAATAATTAATTGACAGATCAATGAAGTCACGTGACGGGGAATCCCAGCATTTGTAGGCGTTTCGCACGTGGACTTGTTTACGTTCTGAATTTTGACTCAAATACATATTCAGACTAAAAGATATCAACACATACGTATAGTGAATTATCCAGCAGTATTACGTCATCAAACCAACGTTGAATAAATGAGCAGACACCTAGTATAATACGGCCTCCTCGACAATTTGAACGAGGATATCATATGGTATATGCAATGCAAGTGACATTTAATATAATGATCGTCTGAAATTACAATATTAACTGCATTTTTTTAAATACATTTTTCCTGAATTTTACACGATTGTTTCCGAGGATTCGACTACCAAGTACTATTCAATAGTCACCTATACTTATTTTTATTATGTATTACGGTACTTTAGGCAGGGAGTTGTTCACTATAACTCCCTGCTTTAGGGAAGGGCAACAAAAAGTCGAGAGACACTACAGTACTTGAATATCTGATTCTTTTCTACTGTATTATACAATGCTATAAGCAGATTAAGTTAGTCTCGTGCTCTGATACAACGATATAATCAATCAATGGGAATTTTTGGGGAATGGAGGTCAGGAAAATATATGAATAGATAATAGAAACACGTTAATCGTTTCCCTTACAGGTCACTGGAGTTTTGATGAGGAATGATTTGTAGTAGCCTTGTAGCTTATAGCAATGCATGAGTTTATAATACAACTTGTGTGACTGGGTGGGGTAGGAGTGGGTATGACGCGGGCGCGTCATTAAGTTATTAAAATAGCTGCTCAGTCAATTTGTTGACAAGTGTCTTTCAATCGTCATGTGCGTCCTCAGTTATTGTTTTGACTAATATTTTTTGTGTGTTATCAGGTAGGGTTATGACTAATAAAACATGAAATTAATGAAATGGCTCCGTTTTGGAATCAAGCGAGGTCGGCCCAATAGAATAAGATTGAGAACTTTCGAGTGAGTTTCTTGTAGGAATTGATAGCAAGCACACTATTAAAATACACAATTCGTGCACTGTTGTTTAGACCGCTAAAAGTCATGAATTGTAGGCCTACTTCGCCAAATGTCCTATCCTGGGGTGCGGAGGGAGGTAAAAATTACCGTAATGTCGATTTTTTTACTTACAAAAATTAGCTCGTTTACAAAATTTCGGGAGTCACTAAAATGTATTTTATAACATTTATATAGGCCCTCTGCCTAACCAACCCCATGAGAGTACGAATATGTGCTGTCCAGGCAATTCATTTAATTAACATATTAATGTTCGATTTTCCTAAATTGCTTAATACTATTCATTTAAATTCAACAGTATAAATAATGAAAGGCGTGACTGCGCAATTAATTATTGTTCATTTTTTCCTTTATTATAGTGGTTATGTAATGTCTGTTGTTATTTTGTTTCATTGAAGAATAAGCGATCTGATTGGTTGCTGTTGTCAGAGGCGCAACTAGCATTTCCTCGATTTCTCCCCACGTGCTGTCCATTGTTTTGATTTGACAGCAGACGCAGCCCAGGTAGTGGCAAGAAAGGGAAGTCAGCGCATCAGTCACAGGTGTTGACAGACGTTCTGTTTTAAACAGGTGCCTAAAAGTTGTTTTTTTTTTATCAAGAACTGATATTTTCGAATTTACATGAAACTTTTATACTTTTTTAGCTGTTGTTAATATGTTATATTTTGTTGAATATCTAGGCCTATCGCTCTATGAAATGAAGCCTAGGCTGGTGCAGGTAGCTAGAGAAGTAGGCCCACATTTAAAGGCAAGCGGGGATAGGGCTAGGCGTGAGGCTAACCTAATCAGTCTAGCCCCATGTGATGCTCAACCTATCAAAATAGCTAGGCCAGGTCGTTCGCTTGGTTTCGTCACGGCACTGACTGGGTGTAAGTGTGATAAGTCCTGTGTCACAGATCAGAGTATAGTTACTAGTTACTGAGTGTTCTTATTTATCTCCTGAATTTGCTCATCTTATCATAATTATGGCGTGCCTGTCTACTACAACAGGTGTTTACCATTATTTATATAAACAACTCCCTGTTTTTTCGGGAATAGAATATTTGCAGAATATTCTTTGCACCCCAAAGAATAGTCTTTCTTCATGGGAAAGCATATTTACAAATATTCTTTTCCCCATAATTTTTTAGCAGTTTCAAATGAATTCACTTGTTTTTTCAACATTAAGTTTTCCGTTATGGCATCAGAAAGAGCAACATCACCTACACCGTCTTTAGAAGATTATCGACATGGTTACAGTGATGTCAATTTTGATCCGCTTCCAGATAGAAAATATCTTTGTCCAGTGTGTCTGTCAGTTATGAAGGATCCAGTTCAAACAAAGTGCGGGCACAGATTTTGCCGAGCTTGCATTCTTCGAATAAGTGGGTATGTGACATTAAACAAAATTTTCTTCCTAATAATAATATGAAGTTGTTTTTACCCACAGAATGCAAGATAAAAGTGGTTTTGGTGCAGCGGTAACAGTTTGGTTGCCCAACTTCGAGGTCGGGGTTTCAATCCCTCGCTGTGCATTTACTTGTGTCCTTGTGCAAGCAACTTTATCTGCATAGCTTCTCCCACCCAGGAGGAGGTTTGAGTGCAAATATGCGCCGATATATTTCACACAGCAAACTATGGAATTTCCCCCATGGCATCGTTCCAATGACTGGGATTATATTGTGGAAAAGCGCTCTGAAACGCTCTAGAGCACTATACATAAACATCTACATATTAAGCCTTATTATTATTACCTCATCTATTTGAAGTTGGCAGGAGGTTATGTTTTCGCCTGGTTTGAGTGTCGGCATATTTCTTGTGAACAGCCTACAGCCCATAGTTTTTATAAAATATTTGTCAAACTGGACCACAATGTTCCTTTACCTAAGATCTACAGCTGATTAAATTTTGAAGGGTCAGGGTCAAAGGTCAAGTTCACATTGTCTAATCTCTGCTATAGGTAAGGTGTAAATGATTTGTTCTCCTTTCAATTGCAGACCACGTCAATATGCAAAGTGTCCTGTGGATAATACTTGGTTTTATATAAATGGCGATGTAAGTTGTTGGAATTTTTTTTAAAGTTTCGAACCTTCCAATATACTGGATTTAAGGGGGGGGGGGTGGCGTGAGCTGGCCCTGGCTCCCCCTTTTGGAAAGTCAAAAAGAAAGAAAAAGAAATTATAGATCGGCCAAAACACATCAGAAGTTATTTGTGGGAGTCTAGAAAAAAAAAATTTCGGGGGAATGCCCCGGGACCCCGTAGGGTAGTTTTGTCTCACGATCACCCCCCCCACTCCCTTTCAGCCCTCTTTCGAAAACTCTCTACACCCGCCCCTGAATTATTCTGCTAAGGTTTAATAACATCGATAATATAGCTATTCAAGTAGCGCCTTAATAACTGCTTTGCCAAGAATTCCCTTGTTTACTTTTCCACCTGGTAAGCTATGGAAATTCTTCTGACAAGTACTCAACATTTCTTTTTGTCTTGTGCCGGTTCTTTAAATGTTTTTAGAACTACCATCGGCAACCCATGGGTCACGACCCATGTTTGGGTCATGGAGATTTTTGGAAAGGTTGTCGGGTCGTATCCGGATTTTCAAAAAAAAATATAATTCATTTGTACAGTACATTCATTCTCTTTTTTGTTTAGATGTTCGATGATGTAGCTGTCAGTAGAGAAATATTAGTTTTAAGTTGTATGTGTGATAATGAAAAAAATGGTTGTCATTGGAAAGGAGAGTTATTTTATCTTCAGGTAAGCCTAACCAGGTATTAACTTCATAAATTTATGATTATGGAAGGAAATGGCACTCTTTGACCTAAATTTGATTACATTTTCCTTTTTTCTCCTTTTTTTTAATAATTTTGCAAAATTTATTGGGGACATGGGCTGACTCGGCCCACCCCCTCCCCCCTTAAATCCGCCGTTGCATTCACAAAATTTTTCTGTTTAAACTGACCATGAACGTGCAAAAATCTTTCAATCTGAACAGTGAATGTGCAATTTTACCAAATTAATTCACCCTTTGTCCAATGCGGACATGGCTTTACATCGGCGTAGGTGGGGTTAGGAGGGTGCGGGAGTGCATCTGCGAGTTCCAGAGTGAGTTAAAAGATTTAAAAATTGCCATCAAGTTTTTTCATTGGAATACGGATTTAATTCAGCATTTTCAATTTTTTGGACATTCTGAATTTTCACATCCAACCCAGGATGAAACCAGTCTACACCCCTAATTAGACCACCAAAATGGGGATGCTAGACTTAGCCACCTAATTTCCCTTTTATATTTTAGTTTTAGATTTATATTTACAAATAGATGTACAATGTCATACAATTAAGTTAAAAAGATATGTCAGTTGGAAACGTTCTGGATACTGTGGCTTAGCATTAATCTGTAACATAAGGACATCATCATAGTGTTGAAACGTTAAATTTACATCTCATCAACTAATTGAATAAATGTACAAGTTTTTGTATTTTCCTATTTATATGTTTTCCATTAACACAATCAAGTTATCAAGTAATCAAAATTAATTTTTTTGTCATGTTTTTAGGAGCATCTGGACTTCTGTGATTTCTGTCAAGTCACCTGTCCTAATGGGTGTGAACAGCAATACCTACGACAGCAGAATTCAAGCCATCTACAAGACTGCCCTCTACGGATGGTTGAATGTTCTCAGTGCTGTGAAAACGTCACTGCAAAAGATTTAACAGTGAGTTTCTAAAGTAGTTTCCTGTTTTTTCGAAAAAGAGAATGCTTCTTGTTTCATAGAGATTGCTACAACACAAACAATCCCTTTTTTTTGTTTGTTAGCTTTCATCTGAAAATGAGATGGAGTGGAGTTGAATAGCTTGGTGAGTGGAGTTAGTGGTTAAGGTGCTTGCCTTCCAATCCCAGGGTCATGGGTTCAATTCCTGTCAGTGTTGCTGGGTTTTTTCTCACGACCTCCACTCCCTAAACTTTATATTGAGATTTAGTTTGTGTAAAGCATTTTGTGTGTTTGTCTTGCGTAAGAGATTGTCGCCAACATGTAGGGCAGTGATGTGTTCGCTATTCACAATCCTGGTGCATGTGTTGTGCGTCTAAATAAATAATATAATCTTTGCATCGAAGTTTAATTTTTCTTTTTAGAGGACAAACAATACATAATATGTAAGTTAAGATATTCAGGATTCATATTTAATGCTTTGGTAGTTAATTGAAATTTTACAAGGTACTTCAGATATAAAGGGAAAATATTTTAATGATATTCAGAATCTTTTTTTCCATTTCTCTTTGCAGAGACATCAACTTTTGCTGTGCCCTAAGCTGCCAGTATCATGTGTTCTGTGTGGAAGAAATGGCATCCTTAGAGAAGAAGTAAACAAATATTTTTTTTTTAAATATGAATATTAAAATCATTGTTTCTATAAATTTTAGTTTGATAGTGTTTATTAACTTATTGAAGTGTTGGAGTTGAAAAGGGGGTTATTCGAGCTTATAGCACAAATTAATTCCCCTTCTTTTGATAAAGCAATAATCAATGTCAATTTCATTACTTAATTTAGTTTCCAGAGTGGCAGCAACACCCTCTTGTTGCCCAAAATTCTGGATCGATTCCAGAATTAAGGACATTCAGTTGTCTCCATGCTGATACTTTTATGCAACTTCTGTGACACAAATGTGATCTTCTTGCTAAGCTCTAAAGTTTACGTTCTGTTGGTTTTTTTTTTTATACAATCACCACATTTCTTTGGTGGTTGAACTAATTATTTGTCTGATTCCTTAAGCATTCTACTTTCAGTGAAGAGCCTGTTGAATTCTTTTGTTGACATAATCTTCCATCTCTTTGTTAGTGTTCCTCTGGGTCTGGCTCTTTCATACTTCCTTCCATTGTCAGTTTGGAGTATAACAGTTCAATGTCTGGTTTATTAGATTTTTCCTTCCGCTTTCAGTTTAAAGCACAGTATCTATTTTTATTTATGATGTACAAAGTTTTGAATTTTCAAAATGCATAAAGAGAGATTATTTACTTTAACTTTCAGATACCAAAGCATGTTAGTGAGGAAGGTAACTGTCCAAATACTCCAATTCCATGTCAGTTTGAAGCACTTGGCTGCACAACAAAGGTACGGAACTGTAAAAGAAAAGAAAATCTTTTAGTTTGTTGAGGATCAGCGGCTTTCACCCTTAGATGACCAGGGATTTATTACAGAGATCTGTTGCGGATCCACTGCAGAGTGCTGTGAAGGAACTAATACAAAGTTCTGTGGAGGATCCACTGCAGAGTTACCTTCCATGAGAGAGCAGCTTAGCATGAGAGAGCAGCTTAGCTCAGTCGGCTAATCTGGTGGTAGCCGCTGTGTGTGCGCTGAACCGTGGAGATCTCTAGGTCCCCGGTTCAATTCTCATCGCTGCCTCTCCTTGTGTTTCAGCTAGAGGGCTGAAATACAAGTTACTAGCGCACCGTCTTTCGGATGAGACGTTTAAGCCGTTGGTCCCGTGTGCATTATGGCCCATGTGCATGTTAAAGAACGCAGTGCAATCTTCGGAAAAGAGTAGGGGATTGTCTCCCGGTGTACTGCCCAATCACCACCAGAAGGACCCCACTGGAAATAAGTCTTCTTCTAGACTTTCGTGGGCTATCCTTGGTGTTTACACTGAATAAATCCAATCCTAGAGTTCTAGTGAGGACCTACTGCAGAGTTTTGAATTTTTTATAAATGAGGATTGGACAGATATCGAAGAAAATCATGTTGACATGTGGGTTGTCATCAACTCATGGTTTTGTATGTATAATTGTTGTAATATTCTTGTATTGTATTGACAGGTTCGTCGGTGTGATCTTATACTACACATTCAAAGCAACACTGTAGAACACTTGGCTTTGATGGCAAACAAGATATTAATTCAAGAGAAGCTCATCGAAAAACAAAACACTGAATTAGAGCAACTGAGGAGGACAACTCAATCAAGCCATGCTAGGTATTATGCATTATTCTTATACAGGTCTCCCTCCAATTAAAGACCACTTTTGGGACAGGGGTTTCCATAACAGCTTTGTCTCTAATTAGATCTTTGTCTTTTTGGTTGCCCGAAGTTTTTCCCCGCCTTATTTAATGTTATATGTTGTTAAGTGTATTTTAATTATAATTTTGCCCTACACCAGAAGAAGAGTTTTCATATAGTGATCTTCTTTTTTTTTCGCTTTCCAACAATCTGCCAGACTGGTGTAGTTTTGTCAATTTTATATTTTTAATGTACATTTTATGACTTCTGGAAAATAAATGATTTGAATTGAGCGAAGAAATTTGTTAATATAGGACCACAGAAAGGTGGTCTTTAATTGGAGGGTCTTTAATTAGAGGGAGACGTGTATTTATATTTATTAAATTCTATTCAACAGACTTTACTCTGAATAAAGAAAGGGAGGCCATGACTTAATGTTTCGACCTTTATTGGGTCATCTTCACAAATGATTCCTGAAGATGGCCCAATACAGGTTGAAACGTTGAATCATAACCTTCCTTTTGTTTATTCGGAGTAACATTTGTTCTATGTTATTTAAACATAACCAGTGCATCTGTTGGTTTCTATCTAACAGTTCACTCAAAAAATATGCTGGTAACAATGTTTATTGTATGTTTTACTACTGATATGTGAACAATCCCTTTATTTAAAACACAACAAGAGTTGTGTTAGAAGAGACATTCCATTGTCCTGTGAATCATGGCCTTCGAACATGATAAAGTACATTTTCTCAGACAGAATAACATCGGAATGCATTTCAGTTTAGAGACTAATTCTCACTACAAATACTGTGTATGCTCTACACGCAATCAAGGGGTGGGAATGCCATTATCCTGGGCTCTTGTGTTGCTATAATAGTTTGTAAAGTATTGTATTTGACAACATGCTATTATTACATTAAATCTAAAAGAGATGCCTTTGTGGAAGGCATTTTGGCTCAGTTTTTCTACTCAAGATTTTAACCTTGCATTAGAAGTTCGAACCACACCACACATATACCATTTTCATAGGCAGATCCAGAGGGAGCTGGTCTTCCCCTCCCCCTCCCCCCAACAAGAATTTGGAAAAATGGGAAAAAAAAAAATTACATTCAAAGTTTGAGATTGCCATTTCTGGCTATCTATCTAGAGGTGCTCATGTATGCAATTTTATGTATATTCATAGGAAAGACAGTGAAAACCAAATTTCCAGATAGATTGGACAATGAAATTATCTTGTATTCTGTATGTGAAAACCCCTTACAGTTACTGTGCCTAAAATTAAAATTTTGTTTTGTTGCAATTATGAAAGTGCACTGACCAGTAAATATACGTTATTCAATTGAACGCTTTCAATATTAATGTATATTCAATTTGTTTTCCTTTGTTATCTGTTGTGTCGCATGTTATTTTGTTAAATTTTTAACTTTTTAAATTTTTATCTTTTTAATTGTTTAATTTTTCCAGGTTTTTAACTTTATAAATTTTTATCCTCTTTTTTTAAACTTGTTTGATGTTTGTCAATGCTGTTTATTTTTGTCTGGGATCCCATTTAAAATGAGCCAGCATTTGCTATGTTATGGGCCATCCTGGTTCTCCATTAACCCTGTTTACTTTTAGGTTTTTACTGTTTAAATCGTTTTACTTTTGCTTTGTGCAACTATTTCTGTAATGTTTTTAGTGTTGGAGTACCTAATAAATTCAATTCAATAAGAATGGTTTAAAAATAGAATCGACTGTAACACTAATGACAACTCATTCTAATACAAAAATGAAAACTAACAATAAAGCAAGGAATTGGAAATTTATATATTATTACTGTGCGTGGGAAAATACTATTTTGTCAATACAAATATTGGTGAACTTAAATGGAAAGGTAAAAAAAAAGGTAAAAAAAAAGGTAGTAAAATATATGCATTTTATTTTGGAATCTAGGCAGACGCAAATCCATACATTGAAGTTAGTGCTACTACCCCATTTGAAAACTTCTGGATTTTCCTCTGCTAGGCATATTAATATTGGCGATTTACGGTTAAAAATGTTACACATTACACAAACCATAGATTATAATTCTTTTTGATTTGGCAAGCATAATTGATGGGAATCTTGGAGTTTTTTTAATTACATTTTTCTAACATTAGTCATGTTGTATTCATGGTGTTATGGTTTATTTGTTTCACAGAATTCTGATACAGAGAGAGAAAATAATGGATGACATCAACGAGCGTATAAGTCAGATTGAGATCCAGGTAGATTAATTAATTTGCTTATGAATTGCTTAATTAAAAAAATGACAAATACTTTTAAATTTCTGGCATTAAAACTGTATTTTATTTAATAAAATCTTTCATGCTGTATTTGCAACAAAATTTCTCAGTTTAATTTTTTTTAAAAGACAAATACAATTGGTTTTGGTTTATGTAAGAGTTTATGTTGCTAATAATAATTTATGTTTCTCCACAGAATAGTAACTCAAAAAGGAAAAATACTGAAGCCACATAGAAAACAGCAGTTTCAGATGACAACAAATACTGTGTAATTTACCTTTCAATGCAACAATAAACTAAGTATTCTAAAGCTAGGCA
>NW_022693058.1:210698-220917 GCF_011630105.1 Anneissia japonica | reverse complement strand
AGAAAAACCCATGGTGAGAAAATATTATGTATTATCTACATATTAGTAGACTATCTACCTATAAAATCGATTAAACAAGCCCCTGAAACCCCTAAATTGTCATATTCTTTTGGGGCTTTACCTCCCCCCACCCCCCACGAACCACTTTTTTTCTTCAACCTAAAGTTTCTCAGGACAACTTGATACCAATACCTTACAAATGTGTTATAATCTTCTCATTCATTCTAGTACAATCTAGTGACAAATATCAGTTATTTGAGGGAGGGAATATGTTTGTATAATTAGAGGTTTTAAAATATCAGGTGAATGTAGTGCATAAGACCTAAATAGTAACAATGATGGAATATCCCCAGCAATAGATTCGCAAATGATTACAGCCAAAACCATGGCAACACATACCTTGATACAAAGACCTATAAAAAGTAAGCTCCTGTTTCCATAGTAATTTGATGTAACTGTCAATAGTATTACACTATACAGTAGTTTATTGTGTGGATGTCTGTGTCATTTCAATTTGTTATTGCAGTATGTTGTACGTATGCAATTATAGCTATATACGATTTTCGATATCAAGGGAATTTCTTCTTTTGTTATCCAGTATATTTTTCTCATTAGTCAAATACAGCAAAACCGAAAGGATTAATCATATACATAAATTGTCATTATCTGTAGTTTGATGATCTTGTTTTGAATTTTTTTTTTTCTGTGTGAATCCTCAGTAAAATATGTGGTTTGTGATGAGATTATAATTATGGTGCTTTCATTTGCAAATTAAACTTTAACCTTTATTTGCCAATTAACAAATACAGTATATAAATAATATGTTCCTGTATTTTTTACATAGACACTGAAATTTGCTGGTATTGTTGTTAATTTAACGATTTTAGGAGCAAAGAATCTCTCAATGCTTCAATCTGCATTTCATTGGAACTTAGTAGTTTTTTTTTTATTATTCAATATGAATTTGAACGTCAGGGGAAGTTACCATATTTTAGTCCCTTAAAGACAATATGGTAAATGATCAAAAGGGACAAAAGCTAACAGGACAAAAACCACCACACCATGAACTATTACATTGTGAAAATGGGTAGGGGAACATGGGCTTTAGGGTTTATCCACAACAGTATGAGTTTTTGTGGAAAGTACCAGTACAATTATTTTCTATAGTGGAGGCTTTGTCCAACTGGTGGCTTCTGTCCAACATTCAGACAATATGTTGCTTTGGTATTTTGTGATGATTTTTTTTTTGATTTGTATTTTAAAATATAAGTAAAAATTTATAAAAAATATATAATAAATTAAATTTTAAGAATATTTTACAATATCTGAATTTGGTTATATACATTGTTACTAATATCTTGTATTGTATGACATCAGATTTTCATGTAAACATAATGTACAACTATTGGACTTAAATTGTGCTGGTATCAGTTTGATTACCATTTTCAACTCACTCTTAATCTGCTTTTAGTCTGTGTTATGGTGATGTATAAAATAATGTATTTGTAACAGGATTTACAATGAAATGAACTTTGGTTAAAAAAAAATAGATGAAGATAATTATGTTTTACCTGTACAAATTTTTTTGGGTGCTATAAAAAGTAAAACAAATATCAACTTTTAAGACAAAATCTATATAAAAAATATATTAAAGAATAAAACATAATTTTGAACCATATACTGCAATAACATACAAAATGAATACCAAATTAAATAATACTGAACAAGAAAAGAAAATCACTTTGATATTAAAACTGCCTTTCTAAATAATAATTCTTTAATACTAAAGGGATTTTTTAGATGTTTTGAACAATTGCAAATGGAATAAAATAATAATCTGTATCAATTGTAAATTAAATAAATGTATTGTTTTAACATATTTTTCAAAACTTCATAATACCTTTTTTATGCTCCTTATTTTTAAGTTTGTTACTATTGATGTGAAAGTATTAAATAACTTGTATACTCTACTGTGTCGTGGATAATAAATTGCATACAATATTTTCAAAGTCATTGTGTCTCATTAAATTTATTGTTTTAACATATTTTTCAAAACTTCATATCTTTTTTATGCTCTTTATTTTTAAGTTTGTTACTATTAATGTGAAAATATTTAGTAACTTGTTTACTGTGTCATGAATAATAAATTGCATACAATATTTTTTAAAGTTATTGTTTCTCATTAAATTTATTGTTTTAACGTATTTTTCAAAACTTCATAATACCTTTTTTATGCTCTTTATTTTAAAGTTTTTTACTATTGATGTGAAAGTACCTGTTATTTAATAATTTGTATATCACTGTGTCATGGATAATAAATTGCATACAATATTTTCTTAAAGTCATTGTGTCTCATTTTTTTAGTTGCGTAATTAAAAGATGTTAACATGTTGGCTGCCAGCGACGAGTATACTCGCCCACAGGATGTTGCTGAGGGCGCCAGGAACGAGTATACTCGTCAAAAACGGGGGAACATTCTAGCGTTTATAACTTCTTTATTATACAATGTACGACCACAGACTCAGCGCCTGGTAGTTCGGGGAAGATACACCTAGACGATAAGGTACAAATAACATATGTATGTTTGTTGTGTTATGTTGCCGGTAGTACACTCGAGCGGTACAAGTGGGAGCGCCCTTTGAACATATACCAACCCATGCAAAAAGAGGACGAGATAACTCGCACTTGTCATAGTCAGCAAAAAGTTCTATCACAGTGCCATCGACGAGTATACTCGCCCCCTAATATTTTCCCGCCAATTTATTAGACACTTCATTTTGATGACATATGAATAGATAAAAATTTCAAAAAAGTATGTTTGTACATGTAAACTTGTTTTGGCACACAGGAAGGAACCGTAAAAAAAGGTCTGGCAGTCAACGTGTTAATGTAATAAAATATACCTCTGAAGTTTTTCTTAAGCCCTGCCCAGGCTATCAAATTTTACTTGACAAAAACATGCGACATTCCTAATTATGATCCTGATGACATCACATTTTATTTCCTTCCCATCCAACAGCAAGTCCTCGCCACTTACAGGATGAGAATGATGCTTTATAAACTAACAAGTCTCTTTAAGAGTCTTAGGGAGTGGATGGAGTTGTTTTTAGTCGTGAGAAAAAGTCCTGCTGTGACAGGAGTTGAACCCAGGACCCTGGGATTATATGGCAAGCATCTTAACCACTAAGCTATTCAACTCCACTTCAATAATTATTCATGACCATTAACGTAGGCACATTATGGCTATGCAACTTTTTTTTTTCAAAGAAACTTTTATCTGGACAGTGCTTTCCATTCACACTAGAAAATTGTATAAAAACAACTTTTCTTTGAGAGACTTTTATGCTGGATATGATTGTAACATCATGTGCTCTTATTTGAGGACTATTAAGCAATTAGTAGAGCTCCGCATAGTACACTATAGGAAAATTATTATACGATGGTTAGATTTATGCTTGAAAAATTTAGCCAAGCGTCGATCCACAGATAGAAAAATTAGTGGAAGCTGGGGAATAGGCAAATAACATTGGGAGTTACAGTGATGAGTCACGATTGACTTATAATTATTATTAACATTTGAATATAGGCCTGTATTTTTTATATACAGTATTGAGTGCTTGAATAGGAATAAGAAGTATAAGATGTCACAGTTGTACAAAGCAATCTTTTCAATAAAACATATACCTTTTTTCAGTTTTATGAAAAAGGATCAGGGAGGATTCGAACCCGTCCTGCAGCCTTCTCGCCAAAATGTCCACCTTCCCCTGAGTACCAAAACAGTGGAGGTAATTCAGGTCTCACAATTGAAGATATGCAAAATATCCAAAGAAGTCATAAAAATCATTTTTGAAACAAACTTCTCATTTTGAAGTAATATAAAAGTTTAAAAAAATGTTTACCTATAATTTTACAACGAAAAATGATAGAAACGCCTCTAGTCACTGGAAGTGTTTTATTATTTGTATTATAATTATCCAGCTTAAATATCTAGGAACACTATAAACTTAAATAATTTCAAGTGATATGTTACTGCTAAATGAGCAAGTAAATTTCAAAATTTTTTT
This sequence comes from Anneissia japonica, assembly GCF_011630105.1. Classification (NCBI taxonomy): domain Eukaryota; kingdom Metazoa; phylum Echinodermata; class Crinoidea; order Comatulida; family Comatulidae; genus Anneissia; species Anneissia japonica. Next base: position 216,853 of record NW_022693058.1, on the reverse strand, counting down.
TTGTCATTTTCAAGGGACAATGCCGTCATCCTTACATCCAGTTATCGGACCAGCGAGATGTGACTACATCCATTTAAAGACCACCTTTCGTGGCCCCCAAATGATCATCTATCTTTAAGCGAGACATTTTTTTATACTTCCTTTAATGAACACGCCTCTGCCAATGATGATTTCGAATAAAAATAAAATATTATGGCATTGGCCAATCAGCTGCCATGAAAAAATGAAAGGTTTTTCTTTATTTTACGCCTGCCGCTGCTTTTAAATCTCCAAAAATATGATATGCATCATGCAATTTTAACATTTAACCAACTCAATCTACTGTTTACATTCACTAATAAAATGTTATTTTTATTTTCTCCTCCATCTGGATGTTTTTGGCAAAACTCTTTGTTATATGGGCCAATTAAATTTTTTTTTTTTATTCTGTCCTCTGACGAAACTTGAAAAAAGTTTGGTCTTATCTCTTAATAATTGTTTAAAACCAAAACTGCTAAAGACCATAAAATCCATGTCCCAAAAGTGGTTTTTAATTGGAGGGAGACCAGAATATAATTTTGCTTCCAATTTTGTTTTATTGGAATGTGTACAGTATTTGAAATTTTTTCTTCGTGGTAAAGTATACAAGTGTTGTATTTCATGAAGCCCTCTACAGAATTGTAAGCTAATAATTCTCCACAACCACACGAACAGATAAACTGAGACAACACGCGACCAAATGCAATGCAAAAGCATAGGACCATTTGCTATAACATTGATTTTCCTATACTTGAGCTTGAGCTCTCAAAAGGCTCCAGTCAATACGCGCAATTAGCCAATCAAATGCTTTAGAATTTAGCCATTCAGATTGCGACTGTTATAAATAGCTCCGCCTGGAAAATGAATAATTCAGCAGTTATTTATGAGCTAACAAATTGCACAGGTGTGTGACGTAATCGAGCTATATATCGCGGTGAATTTTTCATTCATTGCTTGTTGTTTGAAGACTGTTGTTCGCGAAGGAAGTATTTCGGTATATTATAAGGTAAGTTGAATATTGCCGTATACGTTATAAAAACTAATGTCATAGTCAGTATTTGTATGCAAGAATAAAATATATTGTTTTTCTGATCAACTTGTGTTGGTTTCGTTAAAATCAAGACAGGAATTAACGATTGAAAATGATTTCCTGATCTTGTGTTTTTTCGAAACGGAACGGCGAACTGACAGGAGGAATAAATAATAATAGAGCGGCCGCGTGGCGCGCTTTCAGTTGGTTCATTGAACGGTCAATTTGGAAATTTCATTTGCTTAAGCTCCCAGTCGCTAGCTTCAGATAGAGTGGTTACGCTAGTCGCGGAATAGCATTAACGATGTCCTCTCCAAATGATACTAGCCTAAATAATAAATTGAGCAATACACGTTTGTTCTTTTTTAGATTGAAAGATGGCTCGTACGAAACAGACTGCCCGTAAATCCACTGGAGGAAAGGCTCCGCGAAAGCAGTTGGCCACAAAAGCTGCCAGAAAAAGTGCACCATCTACTGGTGGAGTGAAGAAACCCCATAGATACCGACCAGGAACTGTGGCTTTGAGAGAAATCAGGAGGTACCAAAAGAGCACAGAGTTGCTCATCCGCAAATTGCCATTCCAGCGATTAGTTCGTGAAATTGCTCAGGATTTTAAAACCGATCTGAGGTTCCAGAGTGCTGCAATTGGAGCCCTCCAGGTAAATGTTTCATAGTACAGTATATATTGTTCAAAATTAATCTCATATTTTTATAACAATTTTGTACTAATAATGCAATTTTTACTATTTTCAGGAAGCAAGTGAAGCTTACTTGGTCGGACTTTTTGAGGACACCAACTTGTGCGCAATTCACGCCAAGCGTGTAACAATCATGCCAAAAGATATCCAGTTGGCTCGAAGAATCAGGGGAGAGCGAGCCTAGATTGCTGCAACCTTATGACCTCAATTGACATTTTGATATAATATACTGTAGTAAAATAAATAACCTGTACAGAATTTGGTGTGTTTATTCGATATTGATGCTACCCGCAAATGACCAAATAGATTTGTTGCAGTTTTGCTTGCCGGTACCAGCGAACAGCAGTTTGAAAAGAGTATTTGTGAAGTCTTGTAGCATTATTGTGAACATTTTTTAATTGTCGCATATGTTGGTAGATAGGCTTCATGGATTATTTTTTAACCCTTTGCATGGATAGTTTAGCATTCAGTTCATTCAGTAGTTTTGGTGTGTCTTATAAATACTTAGTACATCAGCATTTGAAATAGCATTTTGTAAATTGAGAACCAGTGTCTTTTAGATACTTTTTTAAATCTGTTAAATTCAATTGGAGAACAAATAGGCCAGTTTTGGTATAAAAAAAAATTTAATATAACTTATTTTGCATACTTCCGGTAACAGTACTGGCGACGGATTCTTGTTCTCTGTCAGATTAAGCACTTGAAGTGCAATCATTTGAAGAGAGATTAAACCAGTAATAAATGTGAAAAAAAAACCAAACCATTTTGATTGTCCTGTATTTTGTTTCATTCTGCTGTCGATTGTTTGATGCACTATATATATATATATATATATATATAAAAGTCGCATGTATATCTATTTCGCAACTGCCAGTAACTTGTGCAATACAGTAAAACTTAAGCTGGGTATTCACTGCGTTGTACTGTTGAAGAATGCAACAATTGGCCACGACGGATTGTTTTGATGATTTATTGTCAAAACAAATCTGTTGCGCTCTACTTATAATTGTCTTGCACAGTGGGTCCCAGGCCTATAGTCCCCACAGTAAAATTCAACTGCACAACATTTGCCATGCACATCTCATTAGTACATGTCAGTACTGTACATAAAATTCATTGCTGTGCATTTGTTAATATTATTTTGAATGCCAAATTGGAATCGAAGGCATTCCTGGTCTTTTCTTAATTGGACTGTCAAATCCAAAATGCCATTGAAAAATTGTTTGACTTTGATAAATAAAATTGGATTTGCAGATTTTTAATGGAAAACAAGAAGACTTTCGAAATTGATTTAGGCAAATATCAGTGGTGGTGTAATGGGGGTGGGGACCCTGCTACAGGCCCTTTCAAACATTTATATCAAAAGTTTGCCTGAATTGGATAGGCCTATATAAATTACAGTACAGTAATAAATAGTTTGGATGCTGACACCATTTTTAGATCAAGATGCTCTCTGAGCATCTAGCGCCTTAATGTTTTTTTTAAATTTCTCATTTGGGTGGTGGCTTTGCACCAAAGTACATCTCTTCCCCTGTCTATCACGGCGTTGCCCTGCCATCGAGAATATTCTAGTACTACCAGTGGGAAATTTAGGTGAAATTCACTAACAAAATTAAACAACAGTAGGCTTAAATTTTCAAGCAATAACAAAATTTATTTATACTCTACAATACAATATGCAACTCTGTATCTACTCCACACAGTCCAGCTTCAGTACAGTATAAGCAGGGGTGTATCCAAAGATGTCTGAAAGGGGGGTGATCGAGATAATACCACCCTGGGAGTCCGGGGATGCCCCTGCAAAATTGTTGTTTACTAGACGCGATCAATTTTTTTTTCCCAAAAGGGGCCTATGCCAGCCCAACCACACCCACCCCAAATCCCCCTTTCCCCTTAAATCCAACCCTGATAAGTGTGCAAAATCAAAATTTGTCTTTGGTGCATAGTATGGTATGGTAGCATCACAAGTGTTGAGTTATAGCAAGTACAAAGTGTACTGTACATAATATTGCCTCCATGATTGAACTGATCATTGAAGTCCACTGTGGCTAACTTGCAACTGTTAATTTCTTCTCGTGATTCTCATTATCCTTTGACTCTTCAAACAACCCTGGCAAGCTATCCTGAAGGCTCCTGTTTAATTTCTGATCAACTTCAGTCTCTTCACGTGTGTATATCCATAATAGGAGAGCAATGCCTGTGATGGAGAAGGTTAGTACTTTTTTTAAAGGTTGCTTATGTTTGTCACCAAAAGAGTTGCCTACAGTCATTATAGCAGCCTTGCTTTTTGAATAAACTAAAGGTTTGTTCGGATCCTCTTCTTCAGTTTGTTGTCTGCAGAGATATTGTGTTGATGTCATCAACGATCTTCTCTTTATTAAGGTATTCAAATGTTTTCCATGCCGAGAACATTTAAGTAGCGTGTTTAATCTAGAAACCGTAAAAAAGAATCACATTATATACTTAAACCATAGCGTCTCTAACTAAAAACAATTAACTACAGCATACGATGGTGACAATGAATATGATGATAAAGAGAACCGTAATTTTCAATTAATCATCAATTACATTGTAATCATCACCACTATCTTAATACTAGTAAAATTTCTGTAATTAAGTAATGAGCACCACTCAAATAATCCTGTGGAAATTAGAACATCCTCATAAATGTAAAAGAAATGAATGCTGTATCCATAATTATAGTGTCAATTATAACAACTGTGGCGTGGTGGTATTTTTGAAGAAAAGTATTCTATTTATTAAAGACCTCAATAACTCTTCCCTTTTTAAAAGGTTGATATCCTTTTTGTTATTTTATGTTTGATATTAAATTAATACAGAAAAATAATCTTAATGAAAAATTGATGCATGTCTATAAAAAAAATAATGAATAAAGTACAGACATTAAAAACATTGTACAAAATTACATTATACTGTAACACAATAGCATATGGGTCCTCTATTTAGTAGTAGTACTGTAAAGCAGTATTGATCAATTATATTAATAATAATATATTGTCCATTCATTCAATATATTTATCTTTCTCTATAACTCATTCATTGCTTTCGTGTATTTTGTACCCTCCTTGCTTGAGTCAAGATACAACAGAGCATGTTACCATGCGAGGTGACAAGTTGGTTTAGCCCGACCCAGTGCCCTTTTTAGAGAATTAAGGCGGGAGACCAATCAATAATATAAATTATAATGAATGATGAGACACTGGCTGGGTGGTGATGATGGTACAGCAACAGTACTCTGCTGTGTTGATTGATGAAGAGAGAGAGAGGGCGAGGTATAATAATTGTTCAATTTGAATGCCTACAGTATGTTATTTATCGTGTTTTCAGGCAAATACGTTACCTAGGAAAAGACATGTGGATACAAGCAATCTGCTGAAATGGTATCTTGCTTTTCTTCGGCAGTTCAACACTAATTTAATAATAAATTTCCTAGGCCTTGGTTAGGAAATATTCATTAACATTTTCAGCACATAAAATCCCACACTAGAAATAAATTCATTTGCTGCCCTCTATTGTTCTAATAAATTCATAGGCGTCAAGTATTTGCTGTAATATGGCACGTGCAGCGACTGGTTTGAGAAGCCTAGCAACCCCGCGAAAGTTAAGAGAAAAATGTCCGACTTCTGTTTACAAATTTAGGTAACGGTTTGCATATGTCTTTCTGAATTAAGGAATCTGTCGTTTATATTTATATTAGCGTATTTATGTCATCTCCAGGTGGCTCATGTTTTTATGTAAAATTATGTTTTCGTGGAACGTCATTATTTTCTAAGGCTAGGCTGAGATCACCATCCTCAATTTTTCAAAAGCAGGGCCAGCAGGAAGCGATTTCATCCCCATCATTAAGAACAGTATTGACAGGCCTAGGCCTACGAAAACAATCAACATCCCCAGTAAACAGCAAGGCTGCAAGAATGCCCAGAATTTTGAACGTTGCAGAGAAAAATGACGCCGCAAAGTCTCTTGCCGAGATTATGTCAGGTGGCAGATTTCGTAGGGTTAGTTTTTTTGTACTTTATTATAAAAATTCTTAGTTTAGACCTAAGTAAAAACAGGCTTAGGTCTAGCCATCGCTTTAAATACGGTACACAGCTAGACGTTTTTGGCTCCGTTACGGTTTTAGGCCAACCATAAACAAAATATTTTTCTGTATTCTTTATTGTATTACATATAGGGTGCTTGTTTGGATATTTTTCATAGATACTGTACAGTATGGTTTTGCTCGACCTGCCTGTGCGTGATCGCGTGGATCGGAAACACATATTATTTTATGTTTCAAAGCCAAATGAATCTGATTTATTTTTGTTAAATTTATTTCAATGTAAACTTGGTTAGTAGTATTTACTCCATCATTACTTTGAATATTTTTTGTTTGGCAAGCTTGCCAT
>NW_022693058.1:189388-210010 GCF_011630105.1 Anneissia japonica | reverse complement strand
TGTTGTTTAAAAAATCATAACTCCATAACGGGGCATCGTATTCAAAAAATGTTTCCAGGAAAATGTTCTTAAAAGACCAGTCTACACCACTATATGATTGAAAAAAAATTGAAAAATTTTTTTGACCTTTGAAATCAAGATTGAAAAAGAAAAGCCTATCTTAGTAGTGTATTAAAATAGGCCAATGCATTACAGTGCAGTAGCATATGACTTTCGTGTTGTTACTGTTCCAAGTAGCGAAAATATACATATTTTTCTTATTACAAAGTACAAGTTATGTTTTATAAAGAGGTATAGTATAGTAAATCATGTTTTTAACACAGGAAACTCTCATATGGTAACTAAAACAATTCTAGTTCAGAGTATTACTTACTACTACAGCACTGTAATGCATGTACCTATTTTAATACACTACTGAGATAGGCTTTTATTTTTCAATCTTGATTTCAGAGGTCAAAAAAATTTTTCAATTTTTTTAAATCATATAGTGGTGTAGACTAGCCTTTTAAGAACATTTTGCTGGAAAATTTTTTTAGATACGACGCCCCGTTATAGAGTTATGATTTTTTAAATAACATGATGTCAAAAAATCCGCCCAAAAGCTTATCTTATTTCTGTTGGTTACGCACCGCTGATTCGCAATGTTTGTCATCACTTAGACATCACAATATGTCTACCGATTCGTGAAAAAGGCCTATTTTGGTGCCTACGAGCTAAGAGCCTTTAGGCCTAGTCTAGGGTTTTCATAATAGGGACTGCCGTGTCAGGCCTATCCTATTTCAGGTATTAAAAAAAAAAAAAATTTGACCGATCTTGATTTTTTCCATTTAAAGGCAACACAACAATTTTTTTTTTTTTTTTTTTTTTCAATCCCTCGCTGTGCATTTTCCTTTTGTCATTGACCAAGGCACTTCATCTACATTGCTTCTCTTCACCCAGGAGTTTAAATGGGTTCCTTGTGGGGTTGCCTGCTCCTGCGCTGATTACAGCAGCAACGCTTAAGCATGTAGACCCAATGACTGGCGTCAAAAACGCTTCGTATCTGCAAAGAAAGGTGCTATATAAATTACCATATAATAATTTATATACTGTTGAAGTTGCCTAAGTCAAATCCAAAATGCCATTGACATACTGTATTGTTTGACTTAGATGAAATTCGACTTTTTACAGATTGTTAATTAATGAAAAACTCAACAAATTGGCATGTAAAATTAGATCGACTTAGAAATTATTCGACTTAGAAATTATTCGACTTAGGAAAGTTTAACTGTAATTTACAAGAAGCGGTTTAGTCTTATTATAGTTTTAAAAAAATATTATATATTCTCCTTTGTTTATACAGCAAGAAGGATTTTCCAAGTACAACAAGATCTATGAATTTGAGTGCAACATCTTGAATCAGCAGAGTTCCATGAAGATGACCTCTGTCTCGGGTCATCTTCTCAATTATGCCTTTAAATCTATGTATAAAAATTGGTAAGTAGGAGGCATAAATCACATTAATGCCATACTGTAAAGTTTTTGAATTGTGCAGAAAATTGCTAGGAAAATAGGTGTGCGGAATCGTAATTACTGCATAATACATTGTTAATAATTCAAATTAGAGGTCAAAGCCTAATATTCAGCAAAATCTGCACAGAGGATGGATATATGCTCGGAGGATATATTCCCTGGCACAGTCGGGCATTAATGCGATGAAAATCCATCCCAAATGCAAATCCTTATCTTAAGATCTATTATGAACACAATGATAAAATTTTATATGACAGAATTGTGTGAAATGCCTATAGTGTTATTGGCCATGATTATGCCATATCATATCCATATATGGACATATCAGAGGTATTTGTTACATAAATTTTATTAAAGCTTTTGGTCAAGTAAAAAATGTTGCATATCTTGCCCTGGTTTGTTGTATCATATTCATATACACTATAAAAAATCTTTTGATTGTGTATAATATGTTATGTTGCCAATAAATATAATAAATGTATTAGCCAATTTCCAGTAGGAAATATTTTGCACCAACTAAAGGAAGTTGGTAGTCAGACTTCAAACATGTGAATGCAAATGCATCATATCAAAAATATAAAGCATGAAATTATTCCTATCTAGACTTTGAAAATGATAACAAGAAGCAACCTCATGATGGGAAACTAGCCATCACCACATCTTTTGTCTGCAAGGCACATTGGCCAGCTGGCTTGTAATTCACAGATGCTCGAGTGATGCCAGAATCTAGACTTTAATATCCTACCATTTTTTTAATTAATTTTTTTGGATCAAGGTTGATTTGGTTCAAGATGGGTTTGGTCGAAAGTGGGTCATGTATTTTTTTAAATTTTTTATGGGGAGCTGCTTTTTGGGTTGAATAATATAACTTTCAATAATACTATTTCATGAAAGGTTTTCACTCATAATTGCAGGAGGTCATGTAACCCTGTTGTGCTATTTGATGCTGATGTTGTCAAAGTATGTCCAGATAATTTTAAGGATATTAAGGTGAGAAAATTATAATAAAGTGTATATACTGTATAAACCAAACTATAAAGCAACCTATTAAACATTGCAACATATATTACATACATACACAGTGCAGGGATAGATTCGGTGGGGGAGGGGAGCGAGCTGTCCCTTTTTGGAAAATCCAAAAAAAAAAAAAAAAAAGAATAAAAAGAAAAATAAATTATTGATTGCCCATAATGCCTCAGAGGCCTTTTTCGAACCCCTAGGGTAGTGTTGTCTCTGAATCAGCCTCCCTTCCTATTATAAAATTAAATATGTTCCCATTAAAGAACCCAGTATGTCTGTCGAGGCATGTAAGGGGTAACCCCAGTCTCTTGTGGACAGATTAGAGTAGCTAGCATCGTATTATGGATATATAAATGATTATAAAAACGGCAAAACATATATATAAAAGTGTCGGTAGATTTAAATTGTTATACATTAAATTTTATTATATTTTCAGAGGACATTAGAAAGGGAAGCTAGACAAAGTGATATTCTTATTATCTGGACTGATGGTGATAGAGAAGGAGAAAACATTGGCTATGAAATTATAGATACATGTAAAGCAGGTAAATAATAATGTAGGCAATATAGATGGAGGTCTTGTCTGTATGTCAGTCTTGATAGATTTTATTCAGCAAATTGCTTATCTATAGAGGGCAGTATTCGTGTTTATCTCAGTCTCAGGTATACTGGACAATGTAATGTGTATGTATACATTATGAGATGTTTTCCAATCATTGCAAATGATCTTGGTATGGTTTAGCTATCATGTGCGGTCAGAGTTTTTCTTTCTTTTTTTTTTTTCGGGGGGTGGGGGTGGGGGCATCTTCCACATAGAGGGTCAGGGGTGGGAGAATTTCCCTTTTCACCACATGTAGATCCACCAATGGTTGTCTTCTATAGTTACTATGTGGCACCTGCTGAACTATATTGTACCTTGCCGGATCCTTTTATGTCTATTTTTGTTCTCTTTCCAGTGAAAAGAAGTTTGAAAGTATACAGGGCAAGATTTTCTGAAATAACTCCACAGTTAGTCGGCCTTTTTGTTTTCTTTCATATATTATGTTTTATCTTTAAACCAACAGTAATAGTCTTTGCAAAACACTACTAATAAATTTCATCATTAACACCAGCCCTGAAGTGTCTTCATTGGCTTCCCATTAAACAATGTTGTATTTTCAAATTGCTTTTTTTGGTATATAAGTTACTTGCGTTCACAAACCATTATATTTGTTGCATCACTTAAAATGTCATGTAGCTATCCGCCATCTCTGTTCATTTTCAAAAAATCTTTTGACAGTTCCATCTCCTCGAAGCAAAACTAAAACATATGGTCAACGTGCTTTTTCTGTTCTAGCTCCTTCTCTGTGGAATTCTCTTCCTTTTTCTGTTCGTAATTCGCCTAATTTATATTCCTTTAAGAAGAACTTAAAGTTTCACCTTTTGAGAAATGTTACTGAGTTTGTTTTCTCCTGCGCCTTTGATAAATTTTTGAATTGGCGATATATAAATGTTTATTATTATTATTATTATTATTATTATTATTATCATGATCATATGACTCGTTAACAATATGTTGTAATATTTTGGGTTGTAAAATTGATTGTCTCAAAGTTATAATTTTTAATTCTGACAATCCATAATGTTCATGTAATCCTGGCATTTCTTGACCATCATTTCATCCTTATGTAAACAAAATGTGACTGCTCAGATCTGGTGAGTTTTGTTTGTATTCCAACTTCAAATAAATGTTGACTCATAAAAATACATTGTAGTGGATTTAGTCTTAAGTACTGTACAGAATATTAAATTTTATTTGAAAAAAACAAACAAAACAAAACATGTGACATGCCTAAATATGGTAATGATGACATCACATCTTCAAATAAGCATCAAATAAATTTAATAAAATTTACTATTAACATTTTCTCTGGCAACAAATACATAATATGAGTATATAGAAGTCTATATCTCTCAAAAATCACTTTATTCAGAAAAGAAATAAAGAAATACATATACCAAAAACCTAGCTCAATGTTCACTTAAAACATTTGCGAAGTAAAAGTTAAAAAAAAAGATGCATTACAAAACATTTAGAAAAACTTAATAATATTAAAAGGTAAATACAAGTTTAGCACAAAATTTAAAAATATGACAACAACAAAAAACATTTTTAAGCAGCTTAATATAAAAATTACAAGGATAATGTTCGTTAATTAAATAATAATAATAATTTGCGATTTGTATAGCGCCTCCCGTTAGACCAACCTCGAGGCGCTTCACAACAACGGAAGGAAACGGACAAGAGAATAAAAAAACCATGAACCTAGACTAACAAAGAAAAAAGAAAACGCCTAAACGAGCTAAACTAACACCGCACCGTTTATCTAAATAGGTTTATTACATCATAATGATAATTAAATAGGCTTATTACATCATAATGATTGTATTAGTTAAAATTTTTCAACACTTTCTTAAATTCATAATTTGTTTTAAATATTTGCACCTCAAATAATTTATGTATCTGATAAAACAATTAAATTACAATAAAAATTACAAGATTAATAAAATTAAACAATTCAGAATTTACAAAGAGACAAGCATTAAAAGAAATTAACATTTCAATTTAAATTATTCTACAGTTTTTTTAAAGTTATAAATCAGTTTATTTGAAGTATATTGCACCTCAATATAATTATATACCTGATAAAAAAAATAGTATTCTACCACAAGGGAGGATCGTAACATTTTTAACGGCGTCAATATCAGTTAATATGTTGTCACAATCGTTAACAATAGATTTTTTACGAGTCCATGAATGTATAAAAATTAACAAAGTAATGTATAATTATCAACAATTTCATTTTGGTGTAGGTCAATTGCAAGAACTTGCCAGAACCTCTCAGAGCCTGATTACTTGGTCTCTGCTGCTGTTGATGTGCGACAACAATTGGATCTTCGAATAGGTGAGCATACACTTCCTACTAATTATCGTAAGATCAATAAGAAATTAAGAGATATTAAATTATGCTTTAACATTTTTCTGGGGATTAAAGCTTATATAGGTGCAATGCAATTAAGAGGTATTTAATTGTGATGTCATATTTTTTCTTGGGGGATTATAGCTTTATCAATGTTAATTATTTTTCAATAAATTATATTATATTAAGTTGTATAGTCTTTTTAAATATGAGTTTACTATAAGTTGATATCCCTTTTCTTCTTTTGTTGGAATCACCACATTTAATATCACATACTGGATTACATAATATTATGTTCAGTATACATGAGTATTGTTTTCTGTTGATGCCTATTATGGTTCTTTTTAAAGCAATTCAAAATTTTATTATTTGTTTTTTTTTTATGGCAGTGTATCTTGAATTTGATTTGTAATTGATTTGATGTATAATTTCCGATTATAGGAGCAGCATTTACAAGATTCCAGACATTGCGTTTGAGGCAAGTTTTCCCGGAAATTCTGGACGGTCAGTTGATTAGCTTTGGCAGTTGTCAGTTTCCGACCTTGGGATTTGTCGTTGAACGTTATAAGCAAGTTGAAGCTTTCCAACCAGAAGCGTTTTATAAGATTAGAGGTAATTTAACTGAAGCCGGGCAGACATTGCGCCTAACGGCCGTTGGCCGGTGCGATTTTATGTAAAACGCAACACACTATAATGCACACGCAACAAATCATTTTTAATGACACTTCATTCAAACTGCTACCAGCAAGCAGCAGACAGTGTTGCATCGTCTAACACTCGCAGGGAGCAGAGTGGAATGCAATGAGTGCCTGGCTTAAAAGTCTTAATGTGGAAGTTGAATTAATATATACTTTATTATCAAAGTGTCATAGTGCTTGATTCAATGACTAGCTTGTACAGTAACTCTCTTCTCTTTTAATGGTCACTTTTTGTCTGAGCTACCTGGTAAACCGTGCCAGCTACTCTAGTCACCACCACGGTGGTTTTTTGACCAGTACATCAGGTTTGGTCTCTGAATAAATATCAAATACAGTTGTTCTTTTTGGACCACAGAAAAGTGGTCCTTAATTGAAGGTGGTCTTTATTTGGATGGGTCTTTAGTTAGAGGGAGGCCTGTAGTTGGGTTCTTTACAGAATAGTTGTTTATTTGTGTTATTGCATATTAATTGTTGATATGGTATTTTGATCTTGTCTAATTAGTTATGCATCAGCGAGGTGATGACACTGTTGAATTTAACTGGAGGAGACACAGGCTTTTTGATCGTTTGGCCTGCCAAGTTATATTGGAGGTTTGCATTGAGGTCAGTTTAAATTTTAAGTATTATCAATGCCATTTCATTGTTAGCATCATTATCCCAGGATGCATCTAGTTTGTTTGTTTAATTAATTTATTTATTTTTTAAATTTATATATTTATTTATTCATTTATTTATTTTTATTTATTTTTTTTTTACTTAGTTTTATACCTTTAAGCACATGGCCAAGGATTACCAATAACGACTTAATCGCTGTCCTATTAGATAAGTGGCAACCCTTCACATGACAAACGTAAATACATGATGCTCTATATAAGCTAAGTCACTATAATGCTTATAGACTGGAGTTGTTTTTGTCGCGAGAAAAAATCTGGGAATCTGACAGGATTTGTATCCAGGACCCTGGGATTGGAGAGCGAGCATATTATCCATTAAGCTATTTAACTCCACTGTCAATATTATAAAAATATTATGATTCTTTATACCAATGCTATGCTGTAGTCAGACCTTGATCATAATAAAAAAAAAAATATAATATATATATAATATATATTTCTAATATAAATCCTGCAGATCTTCTGTTAACCTTTTCATAACTTGAGGCTGTTTGTAAAAAAAAAGAGAAATTTGTCGCATACAATCTCCTGCTTACACGTTATTCTTCTAGATATAATAGGGTTTCTGCAGTATAATCCAATAAGTAGGCCTACTCACTGTGAATAAGTTTTGTCTCACTCCCAGCTTGACTTTGAACAATTCAGCTGTGGCTGCCAACATTCTATTTCTTATGACATAGATTGTTAAATTAAGTAATTTTTAATATTTATTTTATTTTGATATATATTCGTTATGCGTTATCCTCAGAGTCCTTTAGCCAAAGTTGTGGATGTGAGGAGCCGTGATAAAAGCAAGTGGAGACCCCAACCAATGGACACTGTGGTAAGATAATTTTAATAGGTTTTTAAAGAATTATCTTCAGATGGATAGCCCAGCTTGTGATTGTTGCCACCCAAGTCAGACAGTCTAGTACATCAAGAATTACTGCATCTTGAGGAAGTTTCCTAGAGGATTGGAAGATATCCCCCTAGCCAGAGATGCTGCTACAAAACTGGTTGGCTAGGTTAGACATGTCTTTGTAGTGCCGAGTGTGAAAAACTTCAAAAGCATTGCGAATGCGCATGTGCCTAATCCGACGCTTCCAATTTGCGCGAATAAATTTGCTTAGTATAAAACCTTCGTTTTAGTGACAAATGCTTTTCTTCCAGGAACTAGAAAAACTTTCTTCAAGAAAACTGAAGATTAGTGCCAAAGAGACAATGAAAATTGCAGAGAAACTTTACACAAAAGGGTGAGTTTTTAGAATGCCATAGTCACTGTTAGTAGTGATAATAAGATTAATAATACACTATAGAAATAGTGATAATAAGATTAATAATACACTATAGAAATAGAGACACAGACTAATACTTGCAATGCAACATCATCCTACCAAGTTCTCATTTATACTCGTGGGTGGAGAGGGCAAACGCAAGTAAAGTGCCTTGCCCAATGACACAAGCAGTGCGCCGAGCGTAAGTCTTTGACTCCCAATCTCCCCCTCCCCCACCCCCCTTGGACATGTTGGGCCTATTTGTCAGCAAATTTCTAGAGCCACCGCTGTGATTTCACTAGCGTTTACCTTCAACTTTATATAAAAAACATTAGATTTAACTTTTACTTAGAAATATCTAAATATCATTGATTCTAGGTTCATCAGCTACCCACGTACAGAAACCAACATATTTCCAAAGGAACTGGATCTTTACCCACTGGTTCAGGAACAGACACAGGATAGACAATGGGGTGGTAAGTGATTAGTTGAATAGAGCTTCAATTGTTCGTGGCGGATTCAAGGGAGCCCAGCCCAGTCCTCCCAGGGCCCCCTGAATTTTTCAAAATTATAAGAAAAACTGTAAATAAAAGTCGGAGAATGCCATTTTTAGGTGCCATAATCATACAATTTCTTAGTTCAGCCCCAACCATGGTGGGCCTGAGGTGGTACAGACTGCTCATCACTGAAAGGTCTTCCCCCCGCCCCCCCCCCCCCCCAATTTTGAAATCCTGAAGCTGCCACTTATTATTATGCTTTTCTTAAAATTAAAATGATAAGTAGTTGCATGTACTTATTGAGTGCTTTATTTGGGTGTCCCAAAATCTGCTTCAAAAAAGTTTGTTCCAACTTGAAAAATTGTTTTATTCAGAAATTGTGACCTGTCCTATTGTCTTGAAATCTGGGATCAACTCCTAATGGTATATTAAAATTGTTGTTTTTTTATTATGAGGATTTATATTATATACATAATTGAATTATTTTATAATTATTTTAATATTGGTAAATATATTTTTGTTTACTAATTTTTTGTTTCTTTATGTCTACATATTTGTTTATGATTTTGTTTTAATCATTGCAATGACTATCTAGACCCAGATGCAACACATTCCTTACATAAATGTACCGCACAAAATCAACCACTTTCAACCACAACCAATTTCATTTATCTTCGTTATTATATAGATATCAAATTCTTTAAAAATAAAAAAAACAGTAAGAAATGGAGTTCTTACTCAGGACATTTCGATCTCTAACAGAGATTTTTATGGAATTGTAGCTTGGTCTTCACCACAAAAATATTCACATTTTACTTACAAACAGGTTTCGCTGCTGAACTCCTACAAAGAGGTATAACACCAAGGAGGGGTAAGAATACCGATAATGCCCATCCCCCAATCCACCCAACCAAATATACGGGGACGTTGCAAGGGAACGACCAGCGAATCTACGAGCTCATTTGCAGGCACTTCCTAGCATGTTGTTCACAGGTACTTTTAATATTTATGTTTGTACCTCATTCCAATTTTGTAAAACTGCAGAATTTTGCTATTTAACTTTTTTCTTAACAAAATAAAAACAATGTGAGTGAATCGATCTTTATGTTTTGGCCAGATGCCCTACAAAGTTTTCGAAAGTTGTCTGATGTACGATATTGCCATTCTAGATCTTTTCCACTCACCCTTTTTTTTTTATCATTTTAAACAAAGAAGGGCAAACAAACAATTAATTTGTTTAGGCCCTATATTGTTAATTCATTTATTATGAATCACAAAGAGAAGCAAGGAACCGGCCACTGTAGATAGAAAATATCATCATCATCATTGGCATCATTAACATCATCATCATTCTCATTATTCTCCTCGTCATCATCATACCCCTTGTCCACCTCATTAACATCATCATCATCAATCAGGTCAAACATTTTTGGTTGAATTGGCTTATATGTGTTGATGGAAATTTTTAATGCTATCATTATTTTTTTAGTTTTCGTAATTTATTTAGACACACTCCAATGTTCAGGACCATACAATTAAAACTTGCTTGCAGTGTGGTACCATTTTTACAATAATTTATTTCAAATTTATTGTATATATATTGAGGTATTGTAAAATAATATTTATTTGATACTTGATTACTGAATAATTCAAACAAATTTATTAATTTACAAAGGATGCCCAAGGCAAAGAAACAACTGTAGAAATTGAGATTGCGCAGGAGAGCTTCTCAGCCCAGGGGTTGATGATCATAGCACGCAATTACCTGGATGTATACCCATATGATAAGTGGAGTTCAAAGGTCATCCCAGTCTACAACATTGGCGATACTTTCCAACCAACTGTATTAGAGGTATGTTAATCATTTTAGTCTATATTTAGATGTAGATAATATATAATGCGGTGTCTGTCCTATATAAAATATGTGTATAGAATACAATATGTATAATTATATATCCTAGGTGACATACAATGAGCAAAAACTGATGGAAAGAAAATGCATGGATGGAAATAGATTTCAATGATGAGTGTTGAAATGGAGTAAATAACCAATGTCACATGATATGAAATCCACCAATCAAATGACAGGGATCTATTTAGGTGTGTTATAAAATTATATGAATAATTCAATATATATTTTGTTTTTTTGTAGATAAATGATGGAGAGACTTGTCCACCACCATTACTCACAGAAGCTGATCTTATCACTCTTATGGATAAGCATGGAATTGGTAATTTTTTTATACATAATTTTGAGTTGTGTAATGTAAATACACCAAAGGTTATTAAGATGTATTTAGAAGCAGTATGTTAAGTTTTTAGAGGAGGAGAAAAGAGGTTGATTCCTATAAATTAAAACATTGGAGATGTACCTTGGTGGTTAAGGAGCTTGTTTCTAAATCCAAACTTATGTGTTCGAATCCTGTGACACCAGGATTTTTTCTTATGACTAAACAATATCTTCATTGCCTAACCTCATTAGACATTTAATTAAGAGAGCCCTAAATATCAGCTTAACATCTGTAATAGGCTGGGTGGGCAATACTCTACGGTTTTTAAAAAAGTAACCTGCATGACAAGTTAAAATTGTTTCGCTGGATATTCAACAATAAACTCTATTAACTTTAACTACTATCCAGGCAACAGAGTTAAGTTTTCTCTCTCCTAGGCACTGATGCAACGCATGCTGAGCATATTGAGACCATCAAGTCCAGGATGTATGTAGGTGCAAGGCCTGATGGTAAGCTGGTGCCAGGAGAGCTTGGAATGGGCCTAGTGGAAGGGTATGATAACATGGGATATGAGCTATCCAAGCCAGACCTGAGAGCAGAATTAGAAGCAGACTTGAAAAGGTACGATGCAACATTTATACTCTTGTGTACTCTAAGCAGAATATAAATAAATTCTTCTATAGCGCATTCCTCAGTGTGCTCTGCAACAAGAAACACAAGCAGTAAATAATTTTGACTTAAACTACGGTACTTAAGCTATGAAATATTTCTGAAATGCATGTGCTCTATCGTTATAAGTATCTAGAACAGGGCTCCACCCACCAATGTTGAAACAACATCGCATCGCACCCGGGTGCATGCAGGCATGATAGCACCCTCATGTAAATAGACCTTGATGTAATGGAACTATAGTGAGTTGTATGGCATTGCATAAAGGAGCATGGCGCATTTAGGTGGAAGTGGGAATAGAAAAAATAAAGACAAGACATGGTGAAACCAGGGAGATCCACCTCTTGTTGTACTGAATGTGGGTATGGAGTTTAATAGGCGTGGTACGGGGAGGTGGAATTTTATAAAGATGGTCGTCTTCAATTTGTTGAAGTGAAGATTGTGACGTCATACCTTGTCAATCTCAGTGAACACACGTCATCAAAGTGATGTCACAACAGATTTTATGAATTTTTATTTTTTGCGTGATAATAATACCGTAATTACAATGTCTGCGTAAATTGAATAGGAAAGCTTTAGTATAAAACAGTCTCCCCATACTAGCCTTGAGTCGCATCTAAATCAAATAAAAAATAGTTGGATGACCGAGTGGCTACTGCAGGGGTGCAGCTATAATATCGGAGCTAATTCGAACGGCACGCTCGCCTTATGTTCTGGTAGTGGAACAAGTCTTCTCGGATAAGGACTATAAACCGTAGGCCCAGTGTACACAATTTGGCTCAGTACATCTTTCGAGATGAGTAGGGGGTTACCCCGGTGTACTGGTCCATTCATATCCTGCTGTGGACAGACGAGAGTAGCTGGTACCGGTTTACCGGGTAGCTCAGACATGAAGAGACCCTTCGGGGAGAAGAAAGTCATTGAATTGAAGTCATCAAGAAGAACCCAACTGAAAAAAATCTTTGTGGATTTTTCTGGTTCTTCCTTGGTGTAATTTACACCAAAGAAATTTAATTTCTTTTTTGTCATAACCTTGCGAAATGAGTAACAGATAGTCCACAGTGTTTTTGTATCCTCTGGAAAAGGCACTATATCAAATGCCATTACAATTGCCGATGGAGTTAACTTCTAATGCACTGCCCAATTGACCACCAAAAGAACCCCACTGAAAAAAATCTTTGTGGACTTTTCTGGCTCTTCCTTGGTGTACTTTACACCAAAAAAATCCAATCTCTTTTTTGTCATAGTCTTGTGTTCCAACTAAATGTATGGTTTTAAGGCCTATTCTACATAAGGTAATTTCAGTTAGGAATGATTTGAAATATTTTTACCTTGCTTTCTTTTATTTTCTAGGATTTGTAAAGGAGAGAAAGATGCTGACGTTGTCCTTAGAGAACAGGTGGAGAAATATAAACAGGTGTTTATAGAAGCAGCTTCCAAAGTAAGAAATATATAAATCTCTATCTCTCGTATAATAAACATGAATCGGCTTACAATAAATAGACCGAGTTAGTCACCAAAGCTAGTATTGTATAGCGAGTATACCATCAAAACATACCGCTAAGGTGGCAGTTTTTTTGCACAATAATAAGCCTCGGCTCGAATAAATGTTGACTGTTTTTTAACTTCTCAAACTTGTTTATTTGTACATTTTAACGTAAATGAATTTGTCAAAAAGTCTTGGTAAATGTTCCTGAATAAACTGTCAAAATTTGGACCTGTTAAATTTAAAGTGGAATGAAAGAAACAAATGGAAAGCTTGAACAATTTTGTACACAGTGAGCATCCCTCGTCGCGTGAACAAGGGCCTAGGCTAGAGTCATACAAATAACGTTCTTGTGACTCGCTGGTCAGTCTAGTCAAAAGAAACATCTTATTCTACAATTCAACAATGTAAGTTTGTCAATAGTTTAAATATTTCATACAGAAATTGCAACACAATGACATGGTGGCAGCATTTAAGCTGAACGTGTACCACTAAATGAACAACGATCACCTTCGTCAGCGCTGAATGTGGCGAATCCGGCAAGCGATGTGCATAGACCCCCTAGAAGGCCTCTCAAAACTCCTCATATTTTTAGTCTAAATGGAAATTTAAATCAAATCAACCTTAATCTCATGAATCTACGAATCATTCAAAATGTCTACATTGTTATAAAAAGTATCTTCTACACTAACTTCATGTTTATGTTTGTTTACTCACTAAAAAAAATCGTGATGACATTATCTTTGGTGACTAAATCATTCTGTTGCCTTCATCTCTTGTAAATGTAAATCTCCTACAGTTCCTTTCTAGGATAGGCTGGGAGACACACAAACTCATTCATGGAAATCTGCAGGCTGATTGGATAGCACAGTTATTCTTTTTAAAGTGGTACACTATCTGTTATAGAAAGTAAAATACAGTTCTCCCTCAATTAATGACCACTTGTAGGACCAGAATTTCCATAGCCATCAGCAGCTTTGGTCTCTAATTTGGAAAATTAAGATTATAGCCGTTTGTTCATGTTGGATTAAGAAAAGTGGTCTTTAATTGGAGGGGTTTTTTAATTAGAGGGAGATGTGTACCCACAATAATCTTTATTACAACATTGATTTGATAATTTTAAATGAAAAAGAAACAAATGAAAACAAGTAATTTCACATTTGCTTAGGCAGTAAAGTTGGATGAAGCCCTTGGACATTACTTCCAACAAGCCCCTCAGACCTTCACTGATCAGGGTCCAGATATTCAACCGGAGGCCTTGCTACCAGTTAGAAAGTGCCCACAGTGTGGGGAACACATGATCATCAAGACCAGAAAGGATGGCGGGTACATGCTGAGTTGTACAGGTTACCCAGACTGCAAAGCTGTTGTGTTCTTGCCCGCCTCGGTGTTGTCTGTGGAATTGCAAGATGAAGATTGTACAAGGGTAAACTTAATTTAACAAAGTTTTGTTGTGTTTGCCTATTCGCAATCCTTGAATTTATGATGCTAATCAAAAGAAGTCTATAGACAAAATTGTTGTAACCTGATATATTTCACCAACCAATGGGCCAATGACTTTGTGTAACTGATTTAACTTGGATTTATTAATTTTCAATTTTCTAGTGTCGTCCTGATCCAGTGAAGTTAATTAAGTTTGAATTCAGGCGTGGATCTGTACCGCCTTCAATGTCGATGGAGTATGTGAGTTGCCTAGGCGGATGTGACCAGGATCTTGTGGAAGCTCTTAATCTGAACATGTCATACATAAAACAAGCCTTCATACCTACAGGTAATTGATCACTCATTCGATCAATTACTCTTGACAATCAATCAGTCATTAAGCCTATCACTTAGTCATTCAGTCAGTCCTTCATTTAGTAAGTAAATCTGTCACACATCCAGTCATACATTTAGCTCATCATTTAGGAAGTCTATGATTCACTCAGTCAGTCAATTAGTCTATCAGTCAGTCAATAACTTAGTCAACCTATCAGTCATTCAGTCTGTCCATTTAGTAAGTAAATCATTCAGCCAGTCATTCAGTTAGTTCATCATTTAGTAAGTCAATCATTCACTCACTCTTTCAATCAATCAATCAATCAATCAATCAATCAATTAGTCAAGCAATCAGTCAGTCATTCAATCACTTAGTAAACCTATCAGTCTATCAGCAAGTAATCCAGTCAGCTCATCATTTAAGCAAGTCAATCATTCACTCAGTCAATCAATTAAGTAATCAGTCAGTCAATAACTTTAGTCAACCTATCAGTCAAACAGCAAGTTATTCATTCAGTCCTTATTTAGAAAGTCAATCTGTTACTCAGTCAATCAATCAGGCAATTAGTCAAGCAGTCAGTCAATCAATCACTAAATCAGTCAATCAACCAACCAATCAGTCACTTAGTCAATACATTTTTAAATAAATAAACAATCAGTCAGCCAATCAAATCAGTCAGTCAAATATATTTGTATGGCTTCATTCCCAGCAAAATTTATTTACATAATTTTAAGTTTACCAATTACATTTGCTTTGATCTGTTATGATTGTTGATCATTTAATATTACTGTATCTTTAAATTATATTTATAAGTTAGTACATTACCACATATTAACTTTAATCTTTCAAGCTACTATTTCAATTACAATTTCTAGGTGTTGCAACAGTTGCACGTTTGCCTGCTCGAGGTGGTACAACCACGACTCGTTTACCTGTACGCGGTGCTGCAACTGGCCGTAGAGGGCGTGGTAGTAATAATAATAATTCTACATTTGGGAATGATAGTGGTATCTCATCTTGGAGTTCTAATAACAGTGGTAAGATATATATAAAGCTCTGTCCAGATTGTAAAATTTTCTTTGCCCATATATAGTCATGATGTGCCTATATATGGTCATGATGTGATGACATCATGACCATATTTGGGCATGTCCCTAGAAAATAATAACTAGACTAGTCTCCCGGAAATTTTTGATCTATTTTTTTCATTGGAAACTAATAACTTATTCAATTCTTTTAAATATGATGTCTGTTTTGTAAATACTTAACTAGATAAACAGAATATTTAACAATTTCATTTCATTTATTTATAGGCGCAAACGATCTAGGGGCTGCATCAGCAACAGTTTGCCATAACACCACAAGTGTTGCCCCCAGCCCCATAAGTGGGAATTTACCTCTTAAAGTGATAGCGTCACATATGATTTGTACTTAGGGTTTTTTAAGATTTTTAAATTATAATAATCATTTTAATTACTTATTTTTTAAAAATGATTTTCCTTAATGTTAACATGGAGTTGTTTATTTTCAAAATTTACGGTCAAAGGAGTATCTCTTCATTTTCTGGATTCGCTTCATTTGTACTTAGGGTTTTTAAGATTTTTAAATTATAATAATCATTTTAATTACTTATTTTTTTTTAATGATTTTCCTTAATGTTAACATGGAGTTGTTTATTTTCAAAATTTAAGGTCAAAGGAGCATCTCTTCATTTTCTGGATTTGCTTCAGCAGTTCCAGCATCATTCTCGTCCTCATCATCGTTTTCATCTAGGCAGCCTCTTGTGCCGATACCCAGTCAGAATGAAGAGAGTGGAGGAAACCAAGTAGTTTGTAACTGTGGCAACAATGCCATAATCCTGACTGTCCGAAAAGCAGGCCCAAATACTGGTATGTGTGATACATGTTCGGGGCTACTAGTAAGAGTGGTTATGAATTTTGAAATACACATTCATGGTGCAGTTGAATCAATGTATCTCATGTCATGCTACTGGTTTAGTAACTTTAGAATGTAGTGTAAAGAAGATTGAATGATATATAAAAAAAATAATAATATATCAAGTCTTTACAATGTTTATATCAAATTATATCGACCATGATCACTTAATGATTCAGTGCTTTTTTTGCAACAGTGGTTTAGCCTGGTTTATTTTCTTAAGACAACTTAAATTTGTACTAATATTTCTTTCCTCATTTTTGTTGTTTTTATACATTGTAATTTCTGCCTGACATAATATTAAAATACAATACAATAATAGCTTCTTTATCGTATGTGAGGATACTTGTTTGTCCACCAACAATAATAGACACCTGAGCACCATGCATTATAAAAATATAATTAATAATACTTTCAATTTCAAATTCTCAAAAAAATACATTAACTTTAAAAGTTTGAAGTTTGCAAGAGAGCAGCTAACTCGGTCGGCGAAACTGGTGGTAGCCACTGTGTTTGCGCCGAACCGTCGAGAATATTTGGTTCACGGTTCAATTCCCATCGCTACACTCCTTATGTTTCAGATGGATGACTGAAATGCGAGTTACAAAAAGTGCATTGTCTTTCAGATAAGAAACTTAAGCCGTTGGTCCTGTGTACAAAATGACCTGTGTGTGCGTGTATGCAGTACACTCTTCAGAAAAGAGTGGGGGATTGTCTTCCGGCGATCCCAACCCACCTTACCCTGAATGAAATAATTCTAGAACTTTCATGGGTTATTGGTGTGTATCACACAGACGAAAACCAATGCATTACCCCAATGTTTGTAATGTTCAAGAGAACTTTGGTTGGGGCTCTGGCTTGGTTGTCAAGTTCCTTGCCTTTCATTCCCAGTATCGAAGGTTCAAATCCTGCTATACACAAACATTTTTTTTTTTTTTTTTTTTTTATTCTATAAGAGTGTATGTAGAATGCCTGTCTCTTATACACATCTAGATGTGTATAAGTGCAATTTTTTCCCTCACACAGGTAGAGAGTTTTATAAGTGTCAGTCTGGGACTTGCGACTTCTTCTTGTGGGCTGAGACCAATGGACAACCTTCGACCTCTGCAGGAAGTAGTTCTCATTTAAGTACACAAAGCTTTGATTCAGGTTTTGGTAACTCATTCAACAGCAGTAGTTTTAATCAAACACATGGTAATGAAAATTCAAGTATGAATGTATGGGGAGAGGTCGTCTGTAGGTGTAATACCACAGCTATCACGTGAGTTCCTTTGTTATTGCCTATTGAAAATCTTTTAAATTTTTTTAACAATTTTTTTGGTTTGTTTTCATATATTTGGTTTTATATCAGTTGATTGTCCACTCTTTTAAAGATACTACAGTGTACTAATATTTTTTAATAATAGTTTCTTTAATACTTATGTCTATTTCGTGATTACTTGCTGGATTAACCAAATAATTAACAGTACTGTAATTTATATTGTTAAATTAGTCCGTTTATCCTGGAAATATCTTCCACATACACTACCAACATCACTGTTGATTTGTGTAATATTTATTTTTCATTTTATGCTGTATTTGTCATATCTGTGTTTTTTGAATGTCATATATGTGGCAAAGACAAGCCAAACCAGTCACTCATCGCAAATCGTGTTTCAGAGAAAATGGCCAAAACATGCTGGAATGTCAAATTTTTAAAAATCTATTTTATTGCTTTAAACTAACCTTTATATATCTACACATCATTCTATGCTGTTATTTTTCCCATTTTCAATGTTAAAACAATACTTTTTAAGGATTTAAAGGTAGTTTCTGCATGAGAAATGCAATCATAAACTTTGACGGTTAATTTCTCATATATTGTTCTTTAAACAGCTGTGTAGTTAAACGCTTGTAACTTCATAACGAAATGTCCGATTTGAATGATTTTTTTACCATTTTATAGCTATTATTTTACTCTCCACTGTATTAATAACTCAAAATCGATTTTTGCGACGAGTGACTGGTTTGGCTTGTCTTTGCCACATATGAGGCTAGCCATTCCAAAACCAGCTTACTGTCGCTAAATTTCAAACTGAGTGATTAGCATAAGAATGTGGCACAGTATTGTAGACTTCAGTACCGAGAAGCCATAATACTTTTACTCATAATTGTGGCAATATTAAGTTGATCCCTGTAAATGACATATCATTTAAAAGCTTATAATGTGGAGAATAAGATTTAAAAAAAGTCAGTTTTCATTTTTTGGACACTGATGCTGGTTTATGGGATAATCATCAATCAATACCCATCAATACCAATCAATATCAGTTAATGAATATTCATAAATCTTTACAGGAGAACAGTGCAAAAAGAAGGTGCTAACCAGGGCCGACAATTCTATACCTGTTCAAAACCTAGGGACAGCCAATGTGGTTTCTTCCAGTGGACGGACGAAAGTACTAACAGTGGTAGTAGAGGAGGGTCCTACCATAGGGGTGCAGCAACAAGGGGACGAGGTCGGGGGTCAAACAGAGGTGGTAGGAGTAGTTCAAGCGGTAAGGATTCACTCTTTTGTAATTGCTGGGAAGCAGCCAATTCATATTCTTGACAGCAATTTGACCTCTGAAAGGTCATTGTTTGTCAAAAAACAAGGGCTTAAGGCGACTGAAAAGCGGAGTTTCCTTCTTTCATTCTGCCGGGTAAAATCAATTACTTTAGGCTATGTTTGTAGACTAACCTACACGTACCAACGTCCGCATGTCGCGCTAGCCTTATCCTACTCTAGGCCTAGACTAGCTAGGATGGTATAGGCCTAGCTTGAAGGGACGAACATCCCAATGAAAAACAACATCGCTCCTTGATAGCTAACATTGTCTATTTAACATCACAATAATTCACTATTAGACCTATAGTTGTTTTTTGAATTGTACTCCACAAATCTCAGCCGATACCTCGCACAACTCGTTAACATCTCGTATCTATTGTCGTGATGTCTGGCTCGCTGGCTCACACTTGAGATGTCTCGCACTTGTGATCAAATAACACACTGGCTCGCACTTTGGCAACACTCTTTGGCAGTCAACTCGCCCCTAGAAAACCCGCCCTTGGAAATTGCCCCATAAAGAAATGTACACTTCCTAGACCATGCAGTCTTCAAAATAAAAATTGTAACCTTTGGTAATCAACTACATTTTCCACTTACATAGAAATTTTGGAACCTTTATTAAAAAAAACCTAAACTATAATTCACCACTATAGACACTTTTTGACAAAAATGAAAAATTACGACTTTGTTACCCAATGAGAAGTGTTCTAATATAGACAATGGGTCGTGTCTCATATTATTTGTTATATTTTTATTATTCATTATTTTCACTTGACTCGCATAAATAATTTTGTTCGAAGAACATTTATATGCAGTTGTACTTCGCAGCACTTCACTTGCAATTTGCAATTTCTAGTATATTAATTATTAGCTGCTATGGTTGAGGTATAAGTAGATTAATTTCTGCATTCCACTCATTGAAATTACATTAGAATAAATTATACTATAGTTTTAAAATTGTTATAATAAACATATTTATACACATGTTCCATTGTGCAACATCAAAATATGAATAAAAACAAACTAAATAGGAAGATATAACTTTTGAAGTTAATTAATACTTGCTATCTGCTTTCCCAAAGACTTTTCCAGTTTAATGTAACAATTTTATGACCATGTGACATTACATAGGCATTTTTTGCTGTTGTTTTTAAGTTTGATTTGCAGTTGTTATTATTTCAGGATATGGTAGCAGTAGTAGTGGTGATGATAGTCGTAAACGGAGAAAGGCAACATGTAGCATGTGCGGTGTTGAAGGTAAGTAAATTGGTTACATACAAAAGACCTAATGCTGAGCTGTAGCTTGGTGGCTTAAGCTGGACACTCGCTGAGTCTTAATGT